>NC_091117.1:111765000-112065000 GCF_040183065.1 Periplaneta americana
ACAAACTGCATTCCGAACAATGGTACATAATAATGAACCAACAAGGCTACAAAGAAGAGCTAAATACAAAAAAATACATAGCACAGGAAAACGGATACAACCCCAACATAATAGACAACATAATAAGAAAGCCAAAACATAATCACAAAAAACATAAGAATACTACACCAACACAAGAACACAAAAAATACATCACACTAACATACGAAAGCAAAAACACACACAAGATTGCAATCTCATTCAATAAATTGAATTATAATATCGCATACAGAACAAATAATACTCTACAAAAACATCTCAACACAACAAACAACGTAAACAAATAAATACAACCACACAGATATATACAAACTCAAATGCAACACCTGCAACAACTTCTACATAGGACAGACAGGCAGATCATTTTAAACACGTTACAGAGAACACATCACAGCCATAACAAAATTACAAAACACTTCCAAATATGCAGAACATATCACAAATACTAACCATATCTACAGAGACATCAACACAGACATGGAAATTCTATACATCCAACCAAAAAGCCAGAAACTAAACATACTAGAACAATACGATTTATATAGGGACAAAAAAACATATCCAAATGAAATTCTGAACACACAATTCAATTTCAGAACATACACACTCTTTGACTCCACATTACACTACACAAACACACCCCCACATGAAACAAACCAAAAGGCGCCAAGACCAGCAATAACCAGTTCTGAAGATGGCCGATAGCAGGCTGAAACATGTAAACGAGTTAATATAAAATTTAACACAAGAAAGACAAATAATACGTTTCCCGAAGTGATATAGTGTTAAAAGTTGTGTAATCAAGATGTATACTTATCATAAAACTTAATAATATAAAATGATTTTACAGTTTTTTTTTATTTTTTTAGTTGGTTATTTAACGACGCTGTATCAACTACTAGGTTATTCACCGTCGATGAGATTATAGCGAGATGATATTTGGCGAGATGAGGCCGAGGATTCGCCATAGATTACCTTGCATTCACATTACGGTTGGGGAAAACCTCGAAAAAAAAAACCCAACCAGGTAATCAGCCCAAGCGGGGATCGAACCCGCACCCGAATGCAACTTCAGACCGGCACGCAAGCGCCTTAACCGACTGAGCCACGCCGGTAGCTGATTTTACAGTTAACTACATATGAAAGCCAAGGGAACTGTAATTATTATCAAAATAGAACTACATAAAAAGACCGCACAAAATGTGAATTTAATATTACTTTGTATGCAAAGAGAGATATGATCGTTGGCAAAGAGTATATTCTGTCAATGCTGCTGCTACCTACAGAAAATTTACTTGAAAAAGGGGTCAAATCAGATAATTTAAAAAATATCAGAAATACAAGTTACGAGAAGGAGGACATTTCTTCTTTTTTTTTTAATCCGTCCGGTCCCCGGACAAAGGCCTAAAAAGAATGACATGTCAGGAAAAAGAGGACGTCTGGTCAGCCTACCTTCATATGACCTCTTTCGAATAATGAGAGGGGAGCTGTACGAGGTGTACGATCATCCACTCCTCCTCTATATTTCTTATAGTGGCTGTTATCGCCAGGTGGACGGTACATTGGAAGATTAGATGTGCGCAGTGGAAGACTTTTAGAAATAAATAATGTGAATTTGTATAACAGATATAATTAACAATAATGGATAACAATATACATTAATGATAAATGAAATAACAAAGAAATATGAAATAAGCGAATGAAAATATCACAAGTTAATCTGAACAAGTACAAACGATATCTGAATCGTGAAAGTATTACTAGACTGGGCAAACATACTTATAGGTCATAATACAATCTAATATGCCCATCTCTCAATAATCAATAACTGACCTATTAACCATCTAGTCATTAAAACACTCTCTGAATATATATATATATATATATATATATATATATATATATATATATATATATATATATATCCAACTAGATATGAAGCTCAACACAAACGCCCAGTCAGTACACTAACTCAATACATGGCCCATTCAATTACAGATACCATACAATCTGACTAACCAAACTCGACGTACACATAAACTGAAAATAACACAAAGACTTTACCCAGCATGAAGCGTCACATGACTGATCACTATGCATTACCAATTCCAGATACGTCTCACATAAACTGTGCAGATTGCACTAACAAGAAAATCTGTACCTTACAATTAACAATGCCCAAAAGAGAGAGAGACAGATACGGTATATAATAAGTAACAGACGATAATTTCAAATCTCAATGATCGTTTGAATAGCAACGGAAACTCAATGCACTCGATTGCTGATTAGCGGCGTGGGAACCAATAATCAAAATGGAGTAGGGAAAATACTAGAACAGTAAATAAGGCCCATACTATACTAGTTCATTACAGCGTCAAATAGGACGTAACCCAAAGATTGTAATCGCTGCGCTATCACACAAACCGTCTTGGAACATCAAAACCTTACATGTCAAATCATATATCATCACGTAATCCCAAATCATCAAACCTCACATATCAACTTATACATCATCACGTAATCCCTAATACAACATACCTCATATATATATATATATATATATATATATATGTCACATTATATATTACTCCACGTAATCACAATTACTTGACCCCAAGACCTATCACTAGCAAGCGATTTTTCAAAGTACGATCCACCACAATCTCTCAACCACATACAACCGAAAATAAAAATATCACGACGCGAATTTACCTACTCCACTGATTACAAATCTGACACAAGTTGTAAGCACGCTAAATCACAAGATATACATCTGAAAGAAAGTTCCATGTAATCCGTAAATATTCAAAAGAAATATAATGACGCCCTATTCTCGAACAATTTATCACGATAAACTTAAGTTATGAGAATAGAAAACAGTTCGAGCTCCATTACGCGAGTGCGCGTCAATTGCCTGAATAAAACTATCGATGCGGGCTGCAACTCCCAAATAATGTTACCCATACGGCTTCCAACTCCGAAGTGATGTTATCTCTACGACGTCCAAGCCCCGAGTGATGATATCTCTATCGACTTCAACCCCTGAGAGTTGTTCTCTCTACGGCGTGCGAGTCCTGAGTGATGTTATCTATAACTGCGCGTAACCAAGTAAACTCACTCTCCCTCTCCCCTCGTGAGACGTAATCAACCGGCCAATAGGATAATTTGGAAAAGAAAAATGAAAGGATTCATAGCGCTATCTATAATGTAACGTCTGAGAGCGCTCTGACGGACGAAGTGACGTACTAGATGAACGGCTGTGATGGCGGGCACGGCTCAATAAGAAAGGATTCAATCGAATTGTAGTTTTAAATATGTTCAAAATGAGTTTTATTAAAATGTCTATTAAGTTACTTTAATGTGCAGAAATAATAGAAACTTTAAACTCAATTTCTCACAACCTCTTTTTAAGAAGTTTGATCCCTAATTCTTGAGTGATTCCTGACAGAGTTCAGTGTCTTATTTATGTGCGAATGACTTATAGTGTTGGTTTTTTAAAGTAGGTAAATAGTATTATATTTATGATTTTTTTAAACTTAAAATATAAGTGAATTTTAAAATGTGACAACTAAAAGTTAAATATCTATAGGCTTAATACAATTTCTTATATGAAAAAAATAATACGTGGAATTATTTACCTGACTTTACTTTACATGAATTTCAGTGAATATTTTTTACAAAACTTGGACTTAGACTTAATCTCCAAAAGCACATGTACAAAAATTAATCTTAGTCCGTTAAATTTGCAACAAAAACGAATAATTACAGTTTTTTGAAGAAACGTTTTGATTATCCAACTAAATTAATTTATTCTGAATTTAATATATTTAATATTGAACAAATTTATAAATATACTCTGTTAAAATGTTATCACAAAAATCGCAATAAATTTATATTACAAGCACATAATCATGACACAAGACGAAATAGTAATTCAACATTAGGAGAACCTAAATGTTTCACATTTGCTGGTTAAAGCAATTAATTTTGGCCCTCGGTTGTATAATTCTTTACCTAAATTACACCAGAACTTATAACATGTAAACTACTGACATATAACAAGAAAATTAGAAACGTGTTAATATCTTTTATTTGATTAAATAAATTTATAGCCTATGTATATGAATTAATCTGCCTATATTATATTTTGTATTCCATAATTTCGAAATATTTATTGTTCATTAATTATTGTCCTACTTTATTCAAGTACGATATTATTCTTCTCTATGTTAATATTATACTATACAACTAGCTGTACCCGTGCGCTCCGCTGCACTTATTAGAGATAAGTATAAAGTACTTACATAATTAAAATAGAACATTGGGTACACGGAATATTTGTGTTTGATAGAAGAATAAATCGCTTAATATGCTACTTAATTTAAATTCTATTTAAATAATTAAAATGCTATCATTTTGGTCCAGAGACCACTCATTTGGTGCAAAGATAATTCGTTTAACATTTTTCTAAATCAGTCTTGAATGCATCCTTTAATAAATCACTCCAAATTAATAGAGTTGATTGTGTACGAAGATCATTTTTATGTTAACCTTACTATACATCTTTTTTTTTTGTTAAGTTTATTTTATTCACGCCTTAACATCTGTGATCATATCGCGTGTTTAGAATGTGTGGGTATATCAGCAGGCCGTTTTTACTCTTGTTGAGTTCCTGTTTCTATTGTGTGTTGTAGATAGCTTGTATTTATGTAACTGATTATAGACTTTGATTAATATTTTTGATATTGGTAATTGAGGCGGTGATGAATAATGGCATGTATCTTTCCAATCCCGCATTTGCCTTTATGACTAAGGGAAATCATGAAAAACACCAGTCAGATTGGTCGGCCACGGGGTTTGAACCCGGGACCACCTAATGCTTGTCTCAAATGCTACCGCCTGAGCCAACTCGCTCGATTGTATATCATTGTTTTTGCAAATAAAAAAATGAGGTACCCTACATAAATATTATTTTAAGAAACACAGGAAACGAATATGGGTAAATTATGAGCGCAGGAACGCCATTTCATGACACCTTTTAAAATAACTCAGCTCCAGTGATCTTTATGGTAAAATGAGTGTATAAAATTAGGGTATTTTATGTGGACCAAATAAAGTTGCAATAATTAAGTTATACAATATTTCGACAGAATATCACGTTTTCTGTGCGTACAGATGTCTTTTCATCTTACCTCAGTCCTCATTTGTAGCATTACATCCATCTAGAGAACCTACAAATTTCAAATAGTGAAGGTTAATTAGCTTCTGAGATTACTTCATACAAACACATAAAATATTCTCTGTATATTAATAGTTCGATTAATTAAAATGTGTCTCAGTGAAACATACAGCAGAGTCCGTATAGGTCAGTTTCTATCTGATGCTTTTCCAATTCACTGCGGGCTAAAGCAGGGAGATTCACTATCACCTTTACTTTTTAACATCTCTCTAGAATATGCCATTAGGAGGGTTCAGGCTAACAGGCAGGGTTTGGAATGGAACGGGTTACATCAGCTTCTTGTCTATGCGGATGACGTGAATATGTTAGGAGAAAATCCACAAACGATTAGGGAAAACACGGAAATTTTACTTGAAGCAAGTAAAGCGATCGGTTTGGAAGTAAATCCCGAAAAGACGAAGTATATGATTATGTCTCGTGACCAGAATATTGTACGAAATGGAAATATAAAAATTGGAGATTTATCCTTCGAAGAGGTGGAAAAATTCAAATATCTTGGAGCAACAGTAACAAATATAAATGTCACTCGGGAGGAAATTAAACGCAGAATAAATATGGGAAATGCGTGTTATTATTCGGCTGAGAAGCTCTTATCATCCAGTCTGCTGTCCAAAAATCTGAAAGTTAGAATTTATAAAGCAGTTATATTACCGGTTGTTCTGTATGGTTGTGAAACTTGGACTCTCACTCTGAGAAGAATATAGGTTAAGTGTGTTTGAGAATAAGGTGCTTAGGAAAATATTTGGGGCTAAGCGGGATGAAGTTATAGGAGAATGGAGAAAGTTACACAACACAGAACTGCACACATTGTATTCTTCACCTGACATAATTAGAAACATTAAATCCAGACGTTTGAGATGGGCAGGACATGTAGCACGTATGGGCGAATCCAGAAATGCATATAGAGTGTTAGTTGGGAGACAGGAGGGAAAAAGACCTTTAGGGAGGCCGAGACGTAAATGGGAGGATAATATTAAAATGGATTTGAGGGAGGTGGGGTATGATGAGAGAGACTGGATTAATCTTGCACAGGATAGGGACCGCTGGCAGGCTTATGTGAGGGCGGCAATGAACCTTCGGGTTCCTTAAAAGCCATTTGTAAGTAAGTAAGTATATTAATATTGATAAATGTCAAGGCCACCTTAAATAGATGGAGTCATTTGTTTTGATTTCATTGTAGCCATCGTCGTCGTTCCTGCAATAACTCCTATGTCACGTATCGATTTTCAGATTTTTGCTCTATTAAATAACTTAAATAGTGATGCAGCAAATAATACAATCTACTACATATAATTTAATTATATTTCTTTATTCAAAAATATAAGAATTCACGATCTCCAATGCACTACTGCCATAGAATGAATATATTTGTTTTTCTTCCTACACAAAAATTTAATATTTTGCACATGGTAGTTACGGAACAACGACACTATAATCTGAGGCGGCGGTGGAAATGTATTGTATTGTTATTTAAAACTTTTCTATGTCCTTAAATATCAGTCCTATCAAAATTTTTCCCTGAATAATACTTATCGGAAATCATTTTTAAAGAAACTTTTGTTATGTAACGTTTTTCACAAAAGTAAATAATAAGCTAGATATTTCGGTTTATTTAATTCAGGGCCCCTTATAACCCCCTTTAAATAAAGTATTTTGAATGCCATGTAGCCTAAAATCAAAGTTACAACGAACTTAATTTATATTCCAATTTTCATCGAAACCCGGTCAGCCATTATCGCGTGAAAAGGTAACAAACATCCAGACAGACAGACAGACAGACTTAAATATCAATCCTATCAAAATTTTTTATGGATTAAAACTTATCAGAAATAATTTTTAAAGAAACTCTTTTATGTAACATTTTTGACAAAAATCAATAATAAGCGAGATATTTCGGTTTGTTTAATTCAGGCCCTCTTATAACCCCCTTTTTAAATAAAGTATTTTGAATGCCATATAGCCTAAAATCTGAGTTACAACTAACTTAATTTATGTTCCAATTTTCATCGAAATCCGTTCAGCCATTATCGCGTGAAAAGGTAACAAACATCCAGACAGACAGACAGACATACAAAAAAAAAAATTCAAAAAAGCGATTTTCGGTTTCAGTATGATTCATTATACATGTTGACACCAATTATTTTTAGAAAAGCGAATATTACCAGAAAAATTTCGCTTACAGATTTATTATTAGTATAGACATATAGCTGTAATTTTAATTATAGTTCCTAATTTATTTTATTGTTTATTCCTCTTACATTAATAATATATTATATTTATAATAATATTATATTATACAATATGTAGCTGTAATTTTAATTGTAGTTGCTATTTTATTTTATTGTTTATTCCTGTTACATTAATAATATATTCTCTTACATAATTTCATTCTAGCTGTAATTTTAACTTTAGTTCTTGTTTTATTTTATTTTCTATATTCCTCTCATATTAATAATGTATCTGAATTGCGACCGAACACAAGAGCTGCTCATTCGGTCCTCAAATTTTATTAATATTATTGTATCCTCTTTTTGTACTGATTTTATTATTGTATTTCTATTTGTATTGTTGTAATTATATTCTGTAGCATGTTGTCCTCATCTTCTTAAGACAGCTAGGACAATTTTACTATTTAAAGGTGGTGAAGAAGACCAGTTGACGAACTGGAGGCCGATATCAATATTTTCAGTAGTGAGAAGAATAATAGAGAAGGTTCTTGATAAATTTCTCCGCAATTTTGTTAACTTGACAAATCAGCAATGGGGGTTTATATCTATACCTGGCACTCGTATAAATTCATCAATTATCAACGGGTGTCTTCAGGATGCAAAATTGGAGAAGAACTGTTGCGTAGCTTTCCTTGATATAAGTAAAGCCTACGATAATATAGGACATGAGCATTTAAAACGATCTCTCTACCATGTGGATATGACAAACAATCTAAGAAACTTAATTATTAATTTAATGGAAGATAACATTATCAAAATAGAAACAAGCTTAAATAAAAGTGGTGACACCTTAATAAAGGAGTATCTCAGGGTTCTCCTTTATCTCTGGTTCTCTTCAACTTGGCTACTGATAATATTCTTAAAGAATTAACTGATCCTGGAATAGCCCAAGAATACGGTTACCAGTTATCTCCCAATGTTAGCCCTGTCTCAATTCTTGCCTTCGCCGATGATTTGGCCCTCATTAGTAAGGACCTCGAGTCAATTTCTATATTAACGGATTTGACGATTCAAAATTTATCAAAAATTGGTTTGAATATTAACCCCCAAAAATGGTAATCTCAGCCAAGATACTATCACTTTGAATTGTGGAAATATAATTAATTCTATTGGACCGGGTGAAATCGTCAAATATTTGGGAATTACACTTTCTGCAGAAATTGTATTTGATCAACCAAATATTATTCGAAATTTTGGTAAAGATATTGACAAGTTAACCACCACTAATTTACTAAAACCTGATCAAAAACTGAATATTATGAATCAGTATATATGGCCTAAGATAATTTATTCGCTCCAAAGTACACTACTGAATAAGATTCCAAAATCTTTCTTACACGATATTGATAAAATTGTCCGGACAGGTGCTAAGGAAATTGTGGGTTTACCGCACGATTGTCCCAATGACATGCTATATGCCCCGAAGAATCTTCGTGGCCTTGGTTTATTTAATGCTGAATGGAAAGTACACCTCCAACACTATAACATTGCCAGAAGTCTCTTAAAAATAAATGACGAACATCTCCATTTCTGCAGGAATCTTGAAACTGAAAAACAAGAAGCTCTTTCACAATTAAACATTCCCAACAACGCAGAAACACATTCGATGACAGGCCGAAGTTTAAGATCTGAGTTTCGGCGGAGGTCGTTTAATAATTGGTGTCGTCTTCCACAAAAAGGCAAAGGAGTGGTAACTTACAGTGAAGATCCAAAAAACAACTCTTGGATTAGTAATAGAAGAGGGATATCATCCTCAGAGTGGACCAATGCCATAAATATGTCCACAAACATCGCAGGTCGTTCCTTTCAAGATCAAAAGTGTCGTCATCCAGGATGCAGCGAAGTAGAAACCCTTGGCCATGTTTTGGGTTATTGCCCTAAAGGGAACTACTGAGGAACAATCGCCACCATAAAGTGAGAAGCTCCATCGCAACCCTCTTCGGAAGGCAAAGTGAGTGGTTTACGAAGAAGTGCACTGCTTGGCTGAGAATAGGTCAACGAGAAGAGCAGACATTATAGCCATCGATCGCCGGAATCAAAGAAGCCTCATTCTGGACCCCACTGTCCGTTTTGAGAAAGATGATCAACAAGCCAATAACGTTAACGATGAAAAGAATCTATTTACAACCCACGTATTCCTCACTTCAGTGAGAGATACAAAATGAATATTAAGACATGGGAAGTGAAAGGACTTCTTTCTGGCGCTAGGGAAACTTCATTTAAGTTAACCAAAACCATTCTCCTTTCTCTTAAATTTTCTAATGAGGACATTAACAAAATTTGTCTAATAGTATTGAGAGCGTCATTATCCATTTTATACAATCACTTGTACAATACTATGTATTTATTTCTCTTCATTTCATTACTCTTCAATGTATTTTCATCTCATGTTTCTCCGAAATTAAATTGTACTTTATTTTTAAATTTATCATTGTTCCGTATTCTCTCCGCAATCATATTGTATTTTTCATTTAACCTCTGCTTTATATTCTGGATCCTAGTGGTCAGCTGTAGATTTTGGCCAGCTGTCCAAAATTGTGGAATTTGTTGTTGTTGTCTGTATAATATGTTCTATTCTGTATTAGTTTATAAATTTGTACTTGACCATGTTATTGCATCTTCCGATGCATTTGAAATTTGAAAACAAGTATTTGAAATAAACATGAATTTCAGTGACTATTTTCTTCAAAACTTGGAGATTAGGGTTAATCCCCAAAAATTAAAAAAAAAAAAAAAAAGGAGATGAATCTTTCTGAGACTTTTCACCATAGAAATTCGAAACTTGGAAACCTGACTTCTCAATATACTCTGAAGAAAGCCTGCAAATCTCATTAAAATTGACTCAACATATAATATATATATTTTTTTACAACCTACATAGTATTTTGTGTATTTTGTGTATTATGTATTTTACTTCTGGTAGTGTGGAAGAGAAGGCCTCATAGCCTTAACTCTGCCAGAATAAATAAAAATAAAATAAAATAATATAAATAAATAGTGTTCATTAAGGAAATTAAAAATCGATATAGTCACGTAAGTCTGCCAAATTTTTAATAGGTAAACCTTTTGCGAAGGAGCTACAAAGCATATTATGTATTACATAAATTTATTGTTCCCATCGGCATAAACGCAGAGATGACAATGGCTATGAATATGTTGAATGTGTCAAAATAGACTTGCCTAACGCTTCGTTTGTTGAAGATTTCTCATTGGTCGTCATGTCTTTCCAGATTGAAGAAGAAGCAGGTGAAATGTCCCACGATGTGGCAACATCCCTTCGAAGTGATATTGCTGCACTTCAGTATAAGAGAGATAGACTTCTTAGCGAGGTGAGACTGTATGATATGAAGAACACTGGTGAGAGAAATGAAATATTATGAATGTTATAATAATGTTAAAGTAAAGCACGCTGCTCAACAGATAGACCCCGTGCTTGACCATGACGAAACACTAACCAACACATAGACGAATGAGATAAAGCAACAATCTTACCTCTGTAGGCACTACCATAAAACAGTAAACGTGTGCACGAAATTCAAATAATGTAACAAAGTAAGGTATAATTTTTATACAATTTTCAGTTGTGTCAGCTGTTTGTGCGCCACCCTTGAATAAATGTAGAAACAAGCTCAGCTCGTAACATGTAATTAGTCTGAATGTTGCTAAAATATTGTTTTCAAGATCCTACAGTGTGCGTGGGTTTGTATCACATAAATAAAATGTGCCTTTGTTTTCAAATCTTTATTGTAGCTACAAGAGATGAAAGGTCAGTTGCGCAGTCGAGACCAAAGAGCTTTGGAGTTACAAGTGGAGACTGAGCAACTACGAGAACAAGCTGCTCGCCAGAATGCTATCATTGCCTCACTCAAGAAGAGGATTCAAGTATGTTGCTTAGTAATTAAATTACACATGTCCTGCATTTACCTACCACAAAAGTTGGAAATATTTGCTGTGCACAGTACTATAGAGAATGGGGTAGAAGCAGAAATCTGGCCTCATAGGAAGTTATAGTGAAACCAATAATACTATATCCAGAGTGTTAATATGAAATGATACGTCTGCCATGACCTAGAAATTACAAGATGTGTTAAATTGACCATCTAAAAACTTGATAACTCGGCAAACTTAGGACTTTTGGACATTTCGAAGTAGAAGGGGATAAAATGTCGTATTAGCCTACTTGACTTTCAGATGTTATGTAATCTTTGAGAGCTTTCACTTTCTTGATCTGCCTTTAGGCTTGTTTTGGTCATTGTGTGTTCTATATTATATGCGATGATTATCCACGTCCGACAGATGGCCTGGATAACATTCGTTCCTAACAAGTGGACCTTTCTGCGTCAGTCCTGGCAGAACCGAGTCTCATCCATAGACGAATAGCACTCGGGGCTACAAGCTTTTCCTATATTAGCATCGGAAATCCGCACTGTCCCCAAGACTTCACCCCAGCCTATTTTTAGTATTGCATATGATAGATGAAAAGGTGGGAAGGTGAAGAATGCTGGAGTTATATAGGGAAACGTTTGCGTTGTCCATCACAAATTTCGGTATGACTCGGACGGGGATCGAACTCTAGATGGAAGACAAATATGACAACGTTGAGCTCTAGATACTGCTAAAAGAACCTTAATTCTGTCAACAGTTCGTACAAGATATCTTTCAATCAACGCAAACGACTTTACTCCGAAGATTAATCGTAGTGACAATATAATAATTTAAAATTTTTATATTTTTTATATGAATCGTTATCACAATCCTTCGCTGTGAAGTAACATTTAGCATGACTGACCATGAAACGAGTGGCCCCGGAATCAAATCCTAGATGGGACAAGTTACATGGTGAGGGTTTTTCCGAGATTTTCCCTCAACCAATAGAAGCAGAATTGTTGGGTAACTTCTGGTGTTGGACCATGGACTCATTTCGCCATCATTTTATTCACATATCGTTATCATTATTACCATATCCCCGGTTAAGTTTACGGTGCAGCGTTCTGTATTCATAGAAGAGCGCAACCGTTCGGCGACAAATATTCACAGAACAGGAGTCGTAAGTAGGGGAGACCCGGGAAAAACGAATAACCCGGGCAAAGAGAATAATGCCTATTTCTTAGAAACGCCAACAGGTAGCGCTTTCTGCTATGTTGGGGCAGAGTCCGTGGATATACCAGAGTAGCGCAATCACCGAGTCGGCCGCCATTGTTAGTCCTTTTCAACACGCGTGGGATAGAAATATTTAAAGCAAAACTCAGATATTTTTAATTTGAAGGGCAAAAGCGTTTAAAGGATCTTCTTACATTATGGAACATTATTGTCAGTCAACATACTAATGGAAAAAAAACTTCATTTAATAATTATAATAGCATAAATATACATTTAAATGTTCAATACACTCCTTCATAAACGTCACAGTTGTAGGTATTACAGCAACAAGAACTTAATAAATTACAAGTAACGAATGAAAACAACAATGTTGCAAATAAAATAACAATAAATCTAAACATTTCCAACTGCATTCCTCGTGCAAACTCTCGACTTCCGCATATAAGGGGACACTATACTGAAATTTCCCGAAGTTCATTAGTTTTAAGAGTTCACAACAGTGAAATCAATAATTACCATAATTACGAAGCTAGATTCACCAACTTTTGATCACTGGTATATCTGCTTAATAGTGACAAGTGTACAAAATTGCATCCGCCTATGATTCGTGGTTTGCATTTTATTAATGATTTTATTAAAATATTGAACCGCTTTATATAAAAAGTCGCTTGCACTACAATTGGCATTATTCTCAACTGATTTTCACTTATATGGCTCCTTACATACATGGAATCAAAGCTTACTATAAGGTTTTGCTGTAAAATTAATAAGCAAATTACTAGAATTTTTTATTATAAAAAATAAAAAAATTAATAGTCATAAAAATTCCTAGTAATTTACCCATTCGCTGTACAGAAAATTCCAATAGTAATGTTTGTTCCAATGTATATAAAGAATCTTATAAGTGAATATCAACGAAAAATAATGTAAATTGTGACGCAATACCTACACTATATAATTAAGTTTTTAATAAAATGCAAACCAGTTATCATAGAGAGAGACGAAATTTTGTACATGTGTTATCAACCAGATATACTAGTGATAAATATTTCGTGAGTTTAGCTTTAAAAATATGGAAGTTAATAATTTCAGTGTAATGTCCACTGATGTGAGATTTTGTCATTTTTGGTAAACAAAATCGTTTCTTTGTTTTTATCTTTAAAAATTCATTTATGATCTAAAGATGCCCTCTGCCAATTTTCATGACCATACGACCGGTCTATCAGCTATTTAGGGTTACATTTTTAAAAGGCTGCGGGCTCTGACTGTTAATTTAAATGCTCCGTCCACGACCTCCACTCTGAATTCTGCGACCATTTTGGAAATTACGCTATATTTCATACATTATGAATTATATTAGATTTCCGAATGAGCCAGTGTAGCTTCTCGACTTCTCGAAATATTTCTTCATAGAATCCAATAGGTGTTAGACCTACTTCAAAGGCTGCTTTCCTTTAAAAGATATTCAGTTACAAAGGAGAGCACAACTCTTGTCTTAAGGAAAATTCCACTTGTTGCTAGTAGCCATAAGAACGTGTTTTCCATGCTTGGTTTTTGTTTGTGATACAAGAAATATTTGCAAGTTTCTAACAGTTTTGTTGTTAGTGTTATAATAGTGTCTACAGTCCATAGTGAATTGTAAATAATATTTACCTATTATAGTGTTTTCATAAGATTACATAATTTTTTAGTCATCTTTATTTACTAGTGTTGGTTAGGTGTGCACAGCGTGGTAGTGTATATAAGGATAAGTTCTGTATATAATATGCTAGTTCTATGTGATTCAAAAGGCCTAGAAAATAAAAAAAAAGACAGAGATCTGGTTCATTATTATTATCCCAAACTTTTTAAGTCAATTTTCTCCATTTCAATATTTTTTGTAAATTTTGCATTGCTAAAAATGCTACTCTTTCTATAGATTCTGTACTACATGCATGATTTTTTTGCAGAGGTTTTTGAATATGTTCTTAACAAAACTTACTATCAGTATTATACCTAACACTCATTTTTGTTGTTGTTGTTGTTGTTTAGTCAACTGTCCGAAGACAGGTTTGAACCTCATAAGTACCACCAATAAGGCATCACTCATGAGACAACTAGGCCAGGAGATAATGGGGTAGGGTGACAAGTTTCTTTCCCCATCCAATGCATACTTCGCCGATTAGCTACATATTCCACTAATCAGACTTCAGATGCTTAAAAACAATTGTCCTTCCTCTGACACATATCGTAAAGTGAGATATACTGCCTGATTATATATCAGCCAGAAGAGGTATTTTTTAATATTAATTTTTTACGCTGGAGTTGAATTTTTTCTGTTTTTACACTTTCAGTGCATGGAATATTTTTAATTATTTTTTTAGTAAAATAAAGAGGAAAATTGTATAGTAAGTTTCGTTTCTGAAGGTCTGACACGTATGTAGACAAAAATTCTGGCGAAAATAGTAGCAATTTTTGAAAACCTAAATTTACACAATTTAAAATTACAAATTAAAAGCACAAAATTTCAGAGATCTACCTAGAATAGTTTAGAAAATTGAAATTTCACATCAGTCTAACCTTAATAGCGTTTCTAGTTTCTACGGTCTTTGTATTTTCCAATCGAGCCAAACAAAACAATCTTGTCCCAAGAATGAATTCAGAATTTCGAAAATATGTCATTCTTGCAAATAGCAAATAACATTAAATTCAGAAATGCTTGATTTGAAATGGGGAAAATGGTAAACATTTGACATTGATCCTAATTGGTACGTGATTTTCATTTGTTTTATGTAGAAATATCATTGCTGAAACAACTTAAATTCTAGATTAGTTTTATTAAAATATTTTGGGGCCCAAATTTAAAAAAAATAAATATCAAAATACAGTCATTCATTAATCTCACAATGTATGCTCGGTTAGGTAGCGGATCGTTCCTTTTTATATTTATAGTCACTTCTTTTCTTTTTCCTTATTTCTTTCACCTTGTCACAGAGAAAACAAATGTGCTCTTTTTTCAGTTCTCTGTGAACAGTTCTGAACACAGCAGCACTGCATTTTTTCGCATTTAAATTCCATTCTTTCCCTATACACCTGTATACTGCATAGCGCGCGCTAGACTAACAATGGCGGATTTGTCGGCATTTGCCGGCTCAAACGATTGCGGTACTCTGGATATCCACGGAATCTGTGTTGGGGAAGAATCCTTACCAGATTTTGCTGCCGGAATTGACTTGTCGTCATTCTAGCTAGTAAGAGAAGAAGTCAGCGTGTGTTTGAAGAAAATTGACTGTTTTCTTAAAATATTTCAAGGTAAGAGAAACATATGTACACCATACAGTACTGCAGAAACTCTTTGTTATGTGTTAGTAATATATAGGCGATAGAATTAGTTCTAAAATGCCGTACTTACGAAGAAGATTATTCACATTTATGTTTGTATAACCTAAAGCTATGGTTTCGCTACGGCGATCATCGCCGAGCGAACAACGCCGGTCGATTAGCTCTACGTGTAAATATACGCAGCTGGTTTCTTTACGACATTCATCTCTGGCTGCAGCGATGTGCGTCGGCGTTCATCGCTCTAGATTGATTTGACTTCAAATTGAGAGCGATGATCGTCGTTCACTTAGAAAACAAAAGAATGACGACAAAGCAATATGGCTTCAAAACGTATATTTAGCAACTTTTCAACAATAAATGTTGATATATTAATAAATTTTGTTTCCAATCATTCTGCCCTGTATGATATGGGTTCGAAAGAATATAGAGATGCCCATAAAAAAGAAATGTTGTGGAATGAAGTTGGTGAAATTATAGGGAAGAGTGGTAAAGTATCTTGTTTTCAAGATTACCTTTATATTTATTATTTGAATTATTTGGTGCAGCTTCAACAAGAAATTGAATTGTTTATATCTGTGTGTGTGTGTGTGTCGCTGTGTGTGTGTGTGTTTTTCATATCTTCCTTTTATTTTATTTGTATTATTTTTGTGAAATTTGGTATAAAGTTAGATTAGTTATAATAGTGGTAATCAATAATAACGGTAGTAATAATAATAACTGTGGTTTCACTATTTTATTATTAGTAGGTATTATTTTCGTTTTGAAAAATCAAACTGTGCATAGTTATAGCACGAATGGCCGTACGAGCTCGTGCGAAGGATCTTGTGTACATGGGTTTGTATAATTTATTATGCATCAATAAATGCACTTATCTATCTATCTATCTTGTTTTCAAGATAGGGTAATATGCGAATACATACGAAAAACAATATATTACAAATGAACTTTTTAATAACAGTGTTTATAAAAATGCTGAACTGAGTGTTTTTAAAGCAGGGACATATAAATAGGGTATCAAGAGAATCTTTTCCCCGAAATTTCAATCTTTAATGACGATTATAGTATGGCTAATTAATTAGCCTACTTGATACTACTTTAAAATTCAAATGAAGTGTGTCCTATCACTAAATATTGATATGGTTTGCTCGCTCGGAAAATAAAGGTATTTTTCCAGAAAAGCTACAACAAAGAGGACACAATATTCTTTCCTTTCACTAACTTCTGTGAGATATGGCTACATATATTGATACATAGGCCTACGTGGTTTTAGTTTGTAGCCACAAATATTTTCAATATGGAACCGTATAAAAGTCATTTAATACCTATCTATACATTCTAATGCACTGTTGTAGCTCCACCCCACTTTTTAATAATTACCAACACAACATACGAGAGACACAGGACGAAACTGTACTAGGGAAGTGGTCAGTTTCCTTAGCATTGCTCCTGGACTTCTCGAGTATTATATTTGTAACAATATTGTAGACGGAGGGAGGCTACTGCAGTGCATTAGTTAATTTATAGGTAGGTAACAAACGATTTTTATGTTGAATGTATGTGGCTGCAAACTAAATAATATAAATATACTAGCTAAAACCACCCGGCGTTGCACGGGTTTTCCTTTCTGCTTCTGTTTTTAATTAAACTGCTTATTACATTTTCGGAAATCTCGGAAACCTAACTATAGACAACCAAAACGAATTGCCTTTACTAAGCTAAGATTTATTCTTTACTTAACCTCACTTGCATGAATTGATGAACTCCTTAGCGAAATGCCTGCCAGCGTTAACTCAATTTAAAACAGTTGTAAATCAGGGACCGAAAAGAAAACATGTCATCATGTGCCTGACGTTCAATTTTTTTTATTTATATATTTGTTTTTATTTATTTATTCTGATGTAGTTAAGGCCATTGGGCCTTCTCTTCCACACCGCCAGAAATACAAATAAAATAATAGAAAAATCGAACTATGAACAAAGTAAAACCCAAGAATAATATGATTCCTTTTCCTCTTTCTGATTAGTTTCAGCATCGAATCAATATGTACATATATAATTTAATTTATATTGGAAGATTTTTTACCCCTTGACAACTGTACACCCACTTATATCATACCCAGTTTTTTTTTAATATGACTTGGAAAATTATATCTCACAAATTCAGAACATATTATATTAATTCTTATTTTATACACAGAATACAGATACAATATAAATTTGCAATAAGTAATTTTTTTAACATAAAGACTGATATTCTGAGAGACGTATAGGCTTGACGGTATTTTAGAAATTAAGAGATTGTTATTTCCACAACCCATAAGATACTACACTTGCAACGTGATTATACAGATAAAATTTCGCAGTAAGATATTTTCGGACGTGAACAACAATATTTTGAGAGACGTATATTTTAGAATTAATACAATGCTATTGTCAGTCGGCTTATGTACATTCACATACTACATTAGCAACATGACAGAAATATCATTGAGTTGCTTTTTGATATGTGTAAAATCTTCCCCCCCCCCCCCACTCCTTTGTACAAAATATAGTCGGGGATGTGAAAAACACGCAGTTTTTAAGTAAATGTCTGCAACTTTGAGGTACTGTCCTTGAGCTTCATTTTAATATGGCCATTACAAATGCTAGTCGCACTGAATTGCAATTGCATTAAATAGAATGGGTATCATAGCAATACGTGAGATAAAAACATCTTATCTTTTCGTTTTTCCAGTTAATATTGCGACTTTATTACGTTTCGCATGGGTTCTTCACACCAATTCACGTTGGTGCATAATTTTGGTGGGTTGATACAGTATTTCGCAGTAGTACGTCTGGTTATTCAATATTAAGTAAATTATGTGGTAGCAATTCTTGTAGTTTGAAAGAATTCTAGAATTCCGTTGGATAAAACACAGCCTGCTCACTATCTACAACTGCATCGAGAAATTCATAATACGGTCATGGACTGCGTAAAGATATTTATTGTACGAATTATCTAGTTTTAGCCTTCATGATGTTTACCAACAATGTTATTCGTGTTATAATTTCCATGGCCTTGTGAAAGTCGATGTTGAATACAAAAGACAATAATAAAAAAACAATTGACTATAGAAGATAGCGTTTTAATATTACATGTTTGGTCGTATTTATTTCTATTTTTTATATTTTAATTAATTTAACGTCCATTTGTACAATTTTAATATAGCCTATGTTTTTCTCCTAGTTATGAAGGTTAAATGTGCAACTTTGGCACATATCGGTCAAAGTGTGTAGATTTGTATAGAGAACATACATACCCACATTCACTTTTACCATATATATATAAGATATCAGTATAATTGTATGGTAACTTTGTTTGAGACAGCATAAATAAAATACTACGGGCATATTATTTATGTAGTAAAACTCCCTTTATGGCGGGTTAAAATAAAATAACGTATCTGAAATAATGTAAATAAATTATCAAAATAAAAAAAGGGGAGTTGAGCTCACGTTCGAACCTATAACCACTTACACTATATTCATTGATCTTACCACTACGCTACAGAAAGCTACGTATTGAAGTGCTTGAATTTAAGTATTATGAATGTTTTACATTTGCTGTCTATTATGTTTGATTTTGAATTTATAAAAACTAAACAAATATGTGATTTATCTCATTTTGTATTGTATATTATTGCCCATGATACATTCAATCAAGAGATCGTACCTCATTTACGTAGTTTTAATTTAATATTATTTTATTTCATATTCCAATGACAATATGGCCGCTTTTACAACGGAAGAAGACGTGACTGGATGACGTCAATAAAAAACAATTGATTGTAGAAGAGGCCATTTTAATATCATAAAGGCCTTTTTACGTTCTAATTTTTATTGTTTTCAATAATTTAACGTCCATCTGCCCAATTTTAATGTAGCCTATGTTCTTCTCTGGGTTATGAAGATTAAATGTGCAAACTTTGGCAAATATCGGTCAAAGCGTGTAGATTTGTATTGAGTACATACATACATACATACATACATACATACATACATACATACATACATACATACATACATACATACATACATACATACATACATACATACATACATACATACATACATACATACATACATACATACATACATACATACATACATACATAGCCACATTGACTTTTATATATAAGACTAGCTGAAAGTACCTGTCGTTGCCCGGGTTTTCCTTTCTGCTTCTGTTTTCAAATGAACTGGTTGTTAAATTTTCAGAAATTTAGGAAACCCAACTATAGACAACCAAAAGGAATTGTTTTACTATGCTTTCCTCGCACATAAAGATGAATCTTTACTTAACTTCACTTACATGAATTAATACTCCTTACCCAAATGCCTGCCAGGTTTAACTAAATTTAAAACAATTGTAGATCAGGTACCGAAAAGAAAATATTTCATCATGTACAAGACGTTCAACTTTGTTTTAAATTTATATATTTATTTGTTTTGTTTATTTATCTCTGCCGGTCAGATGCCGCTAAATTTCAAGTGCTTCATCTTAGTCGTGGCTGTCAGCGTATTAAACACCATTAATTTTTCTGCCGTCTCCTTTCCTCCCCGCCAAAATTGTGACGTTGTACAGAGGCAGAGAAAAAATAATTATAAGATCTGTACATTTAACTGAAGCTGTGCTGACATACATTTCACGTAATTTCATGTCTATGTGTGCTTTCACTTGAACTTCAGAGACTTCTGATGGTGATTAGTGAATTCTCTTGTTCCCAGTCTGAATCGTTGGGGTGTCATCGTGAGCCTAAATTTATCTATCGGTCATACCAAAGAATCAATATATACGTATGTAATTCAATTTATATTGGAATATTTTTTACCCCTTGACAGCTGTACACCCGCTTATATCATACCCGGCCTTTTTTTAAATATTACTTGAGATATTATATCTAACAAATTCAGAACATATTAAATATATTACTTTTTATTTTATATACAGAATGCAGATAGAGTATAATTTTGTAAGAAGTCATTGTTCAGCATAAATAATAATATTCTGAAAGACATCCTATGTTATAGAAAATGAAGTGACCGTTCTTTCCACAACGCTTGACATACTACACTGGCAACCTGAATACACAGATAAAATTTTATTGGACATGGGCAATAATATTTTGAAAGATATATATTTTAGAATTAAGTAGTATATCGAAATGATAGCCGTCCAAAAAATATCGGCATCCCAATCAATTCAAATAAACAAAAAATAGAGAAAATGTAAATTAATGTCTTATTTTCAGTGGGCTTACGTATATTCACATACTACATTAGGAACATGACAAAAGTATCATTGATATGCATACAATTCGTTTTCCCGTCTTTTGTATAAATGTGTATATATGTTTAGGTGTGCTCACTTGAAAGCAAGTTACGCAATTATTGACAATGTGAAAAACACAGAGATTTAAGTGAATGTCTGCAACTTTGAGGGACTATCCTTGAGCTTTATTTTACTATGGTCATTACGAATGCTAGTTGCACTTAAATGGCAGTTGCTTAAAATCGAATGGCATGTTACTGGCTATCATAAGAATATGTGAGATAAAAACATCTTTTCCTTTCGTTTTGCCAGTTAATACTGTCACTTCTATTACGTTTGTCATGAGTTTTTTTTTCACACCAATTCCTATTCCATTGCATAATTCTTGTGGATGAATATTTCGCAATAGTACTATTGGTGATTCAGTATTAAGTACTAAATTATCTGTTGGCAATTCTTGTGATTTCAAAGAATTTAAGAATTAAGATTGATAAAACACAGTCTGTTCACTATCTACAACTGTCTCGAGAAATACATAATACGGTTCTGGACTGCATAAGGATATTTACTGCATGAATTGTCTACATTTTGGCCTTCATGATGTATCTACAATGTTATTTTATATCGTTTTGCTTTTTCCATGGGCTCATGAAAGTCGATGTTGAATACAACAGACAATAATAAAGAACAGTTGACTATAGAAGATTGCATTTTAGTATCATACATGAATGTTTGATCGTATTTATTTTTATTTTTTACTGTTTTAATTAATATAACGTCCATTTTAACAATTTTAATATAGCCTATGTTCTTCTCCTGGTTATGAAGATTAAATGTGCAAACTCTGGTACATATTGGTCAAAGCGTGTAGAGTTGTATAGGGAATATACATACATACATACATACATACATACATACATACATACATACATACATACATACATACATACATACATACATACATACATACATACATACATACATACATACATACATACATACATACATACATACATACATACATACATACATACATACATACATACATACATACATACATACATACCCACATTCACTTTTATATATTAGATAATCTCAAAGCCAGTTAAGAAAGAGAAAAGTATGCTTTCTTTTATGTAGCTTTCTTGGAAAATTACTAATAATTTAAATATACGTCCCTGTGTCAGAAGTGGTATAAGTAGGCTACACACTGTATCTTACTGATACCATTTAACTCTTCCTTCTCTACTAGAAAAGTAAGCCCTAAATTTATCCCTAACGCTAAATGATTCTGCAGAATTATTGCCACCAAACTTGGTTAGTGCTATCAAATTTTCTGATGGCATAATAATATCCTCTCCCTTAATGTCATATTATGCAGACAGCAGCACGCAATAATTGACAGGTCTGCAGTTTCTATGTTTATTGCAATTGGAGTGAATAAAACTCGGAAAGTCTGGCTCATGATTCGAAATGCATTTTCCACAGTTCTTCGTGCTCTGCATAGGCGATAGTTGAATTCGCGTTTGGTTTCATCTTCTATACACTGCGATTTTGGGTAAGGCCTCATTAGATTTCGTAATAAATGAAATGCTTCATCACCTATAATTACGTGAGAGAAAATTGTATCTGTCCCAGGTAATCGCGAATCATCTGGGATCAATGATGGGATCATTTGTTTAATATTGGATTTCTGGTAAATGCCGCTGTCGCTCTCTTTCCCATACGATCCTACATCAACAGCAATAAACCTATATTTAGCATCAACCAATGCAAGAAATACTATTGAGTGAAAATTTTTATAATTGAAGTACAAAGATCCACTATTATCGGGACACACAATACGACAGTGTTTACCGTCCAATGCTCCACAACAGTTAGGAAAGTCCCACGTTTCATAAAAGTCACTGGCAATAGTTTTCATTTTATCTTTAGTTGGGTTTGGCAGATAAATTGGTGCTAATTTCTCGCAAAGTATCTTCAAAATCTCTCGAATTATTCTGCTCATGTAGGAATGTGAAATTCTGAAAGTGAAGGCCAAAGAGCGAAATGATTCCCCAGTAGCCATATACCTGAAACAGAAAGCAGGCCTAATTGTATTTTTTTTAATTTCAGTAAATGAATGCAAAACTAGGTGGAAAAATGTCAGGGATACGTATAATAGGAAAAAGAAAAATCTGCAGCAGGGCACAGGTTCGTCAGCTGGTCCTAGTAGCCGATGGGAACACTACGAAAGTATGGCATTTTTGGATACAGTTGAAAATGAAAGATGGACTATAACCAATGTTTCTGTACCATTGCCTATAGACGAAGAGGGTACCGATTTAAGTCAGCCTCAAGAAACTGATGTAGGCGTACTGCTAGTAGACGAAGATTATGGTTTCTCAACCGAACAAAACGTTCAATGTGAAGTTCGTCAACAAACATCATTTCCTGAAAGTACTAAGAAGAGAAAACGAAACAGCGATGAAAGATTTTGGGAGTCAATGGAAAAACGAGATCGCGAACGGACTCTCTTGTTAGAAAAACTTATGGTCCCAGAAAAAGATTATAATGTAGTACGAAGTTTCTTTGAATCTATGTCACAAACAGTTACAAGTTCCCCCCCTGAACTTACTGCAGAAGAGAAGGCTCAAATATGTAAAATTGTAACAGATTTAGAAATTCGAAGTATAAGAATGAAGCAAGCTTCTCAACATTGAAATTGTTACTTATGTATTAAATTATGTATGGACTAAAATTATTACAGAATTTCATATTTCTAAAAATGGTATAATTTAATAAACATGAATAGTTGTTCGAACATTATAATTGCATTATTATTTACGGTACCTTAAAGTAATATACAATTTCTCTGCTGGACTTATTGGTTTTTCAACAAATGAGGTAGGATTTCTCTTCACATCACTTTAAATTAAAGACAAAATAAAATTAAACTGCTCCATGTTAAGTCTAAAATATTCTTTGAATTTAATTTGATCAAAGTAGATGTCTGCAAATTAGCGCATTGAAACATCCTTCTGTATGTCTGCTTTTAAACATATCATTGGTTTGGAGTCTCTGTCTATTGGTGTACATATATTTAATTCGATCATCATCATCTTCCTCCTCCTCAAGAAGTAATATAGTCATTAGTTTTTCTTTACTCAAAGCCATTTTATAACTTGTAAATTCACAAGTTCATTCTTAAACAGCTGGAGACAATCGATATTAATCTACGATGTCCTCGATCGACCGATTGTCGTTTCTTAGAAATCGATTATTCTCTATAGCAAAGACGGCGAAGTTAGCTGTTAAAGGAAACACCTCAGCTGACGTTGTTCGCTCGGCGATGATCGCCGTAGCGAACCATAGCTTAAAATGAAAAACGAAGTGGCGTCTGCGGGCAAAGTGAATAGGGCAAAGTGGATAACTTATCCACTATATAAGTGTCAGCTGTATTTTTGTATATATTTGTCTATTGTAATAAAGCGTGTTAGATCATTTTACATAGTGGAGGCATTAAGCCACACTATTTAAATTATAAATAAGCAACACTGGTCTTAATTTTTACTTAAAAAGGTCGTAATATATTTTCAGATGGTTTAATTTTTCAAACGGAAGACGGAGCAAGCCAAATGGTCTGAAGAAGCCATGAAGAAAGCACTTGAAGAAATAAAATGTTCCAATCAGTGGTTCTGCTATCTGGCCATACAACCATCATGTGTTTGTTGATGAAGAATTTGCTCCAGATGAACTTACAGATCGCCCACTTGAGACAGAAATCAGCGAAACGACAGCAGGCTCAGATTTAACAAATTCTGCAGTGCCAGCTTCTTCAGCGGCTGAAGAAACAGTTAATGCTCAATCAGAATCAACCACATCTGTGATGTCGGCATCTTCAGAGATTGACGAAATATTCAATACATCAACTACATTCATTAACATCGTGTTTATGTGTTGATTTATTTTTATTATCAGTGAATAGAAATTAAATAGAAAGGTGAAAATGTTATAGGGATATTCAATTTGCCCGGGTACCCGGGCAAAGCGAATAATTAACTATATTTTCTTTTTGAAATCATATCACTCTCCGTAGGTACGAGAAACGATTTGCAGTTTTATAGATATGTGGACAACATGTGTAACAACCAAAGTCATTAAGTCTTTATTTCGGGAGCACCAAAATATAGTCTGTGGCATTGTTTATTCTTAGCTTATCCGCTTTGCCCGGGTTTCCCCTACAATAGGCCTTAGGCTGCGGTGCAATCCTTCGAGCCCCTACTCCGTAAAAGAAAGTAATAATCTTATCATTTACATCAATAATTCTGAAACTAATAAGTTTGAGAATTATTGATGTAAGTGATAGTGATAAGAGTATCACTGCGGACTGTCATTCCATAGATCATTATTTTCGCGGACCCCTTCAGAGTTGGCAATGGAATTATGGGTAAGTTAGATTTTGGGGACAATGGAAAGTGAATCAGAGTAGTAATACTTCTGTTGCATTTTCCAAATAGAATCATTATTAACTCTCTATTTCAATTAAACATAACGTAAATAATATAATATGCTGTCCTGAAAGAAGTAGGTGGCCTTCATTTATGTGTTGATATTCAAAATAGTAAAACAAAACAATTTCTGTACTTTATAATAATAATAATAATAATAATAATAATAATAATAATAATAATAATAATAATAATAATAATAATTTAGCTGGCAGAGTTAAGGCCGTAGGCCTTCTCTTCCACTCAACCAGCAAAAAGTATGCATACCTATGAATGAACTTACAAACTACAGTCCACACCTGTGGAGTAACGGTCAGCGCGTCTGGCTGCGAAACCAGGTGGCCCGGGTTCGATTCCCGGTCGGGGCAAGTTACCTGATTGAGGTTTTTCCGGGGTTTTCCCTCAACCCAATATGAGCAAATGCTGCGTAACTTTCGGTGCTTGACCCCGGACTCATTTCACCGGCATTATCACCTTCCTCTCATTCAGACGCTAAATAACCTGAGATCTTGATAAAGCGTCGTAAAATAACCTACAAAAAAACTACTACAAACTACAAAGATCATATCAAAGAGAGTTAGATAAAAGTTACGTGTATACAAGCGTTACTTATGAATTAAACAGTAAAATACTACGAACCATTAATTAAACAAAGAGATGTAAATTTAGTAGCAAAACTATACTAATACACAGTACATAGAATGTTAATATTTTTCAAATAATGTTAGACAATAGGAAGAAATTATTATGAGACAATTGAGGGATTCGCGTGTAAAACATGGTAACTAACATTTTGATCAAAATGAGATATGTAGTGTATAATTTATAGTATCTTACATTCTGCGTCTATTCCAGTAGTTAGTGTTCCAACATCTCAACAGATAGCAAAAGTATATAGATTTAATTTCCTGATAAGTATACAAACTGTTGCATGTATAAATGTTTACCTACCTATAACTTCAAAACTCTAAAACGTCACGTACCATGTTTTACTCCCGAACCCTTCAATTGTGGAAATACAGCGCTTTCAGGATGAATGTCTAAAGAAAGAAGTTACCATCCGCCAGTATAATAATTAGAATGAATTGCTAAAAAGGTTATCCTTTATGCTATTTTTAAGTGTTTATTATCTTGCAGTCCCTAATACTTTGTGACAAGGATTTCCATTGTCTTGAGGTGGAGATTGTACAAGCTGAGAAGTAATAAGATGTTGTATGAACAGGTATACTTAGCGTGTCACAGATAAGTGATCTGGTATTTACATCGTGGTTAGAGTATAGATAATAGAAACGAGACGAAAGATAATTTAATGGAAAATTCGAAAGAATAAAGACAAAGAATGTAAATTTCTATGTTCCTTGAGTCGGAGCCATGAAAGATTTGAGGACGTTGATATGTGATCATATCGCGGACGTTGGACACGTATCTGACACACATATTCTGAACTCGGTGTAGCTTGTCTGACGGTTCAGAACTTAGGGTACTTAACAGGACGTCACAATAATCGAAGTGCGGCATTACTAAGGTTTGCACTAGGTTGAGTTTTAGTTACTGAGGCAAGAACTTTCTTAAGCGACTCAAGGAGCGAATGGAGGAACAAAATTATTTTATAGTTTTTTTTAACTTGAAAATTCTAATTTAAACTGTTATCTAAAAAGGAGCCAAGATTTTTTTTTTACAAGAGATGAATAGAGAATTGGTGTGTTCTCACGTGTAATGACTGGAAGATTGCTGTTATTAAGAGAGTTAACTAAACGTTTATGTCCAATAATCACCAGAGAACAAGTGAAAACTTTTTTCTGCTGTATAAATATAAATGTGCCACTTTTACTCATTGCGGTACGCTGAATTCAAAAATGCATTTTGTTTTGCCCTGCCATGTCAGGTTTTTTGGAAATTTAGCAAAACGTTATTTTGCAGGAAAATAAAATTATAAGTAACAGCGTGTTAATTGAAATCATATAATTATTTTGTGTATCTGATTCGTTAACATGTCCGTCTATTTTTTTCTAAATTGTATAACAATAAAAGAAACATTAGGCCTATATACAAGGAAAAATATCTTACTAAACGAAATTATAAGAGCAGAACGCTTACCTTCACAATGTATGTTATACGTCCTCGATTTTCCATTCTCTCTTTCCATGGAATCTTGGTGTGTGTGAAGTCCTCGAGTAATCTCTGGAAGAGTCACCACGTGCAATACGCTAACAGTAATTGGCCATCATATTTACATCCCAATGTCCCGGGTAGCATCGCTCTATCTCTTTTATATGCTGGTGGATCCTTTCACCTTGCTCTTCGCTAAGGGCTCCTAAATTCGCAGGAAAGTAATTTATATGAGCCATTAGAAAGCGGAGCTTTAGGTTCATGTCACAACCGACAATTTTGAACTTGTCCAACATGTTTTCTACAATTTCTTTCTGCCGTGAATCCTTCACTTACCAAGAAATTTCTTCATAACTTCTTTGAATGCGTTTCATGCATTTTCTTCTGTTTCTTTCATTGTACTGGTGAAATTGTGATCCACCATCAACTTTCGAATTTGTGGCCATCAAATATTCCCTCCCTGATTTTAGCGTGTGATAATGAAGAAAACTTCGTACATAAGTTCTGGAAGCGAGGAATATTTTTGTCTAGCGCCTTGACAAACTGCTTTGTAACTCACAGTTTTATAGTAACGGAGGGAATATAACACTAGTCAACAACATCTTTGTGCCGGCAAACAATGCTGATTATTACTACGTCTGATGTGCTGATTACGAATATGTAATCAGATTTTTTCCATCTCGTTAGGTTTCTGAGCACTGCAACAATGTTATATTTTATGAATAGCCATTAATACAGTGTGGGCGGGAAGTAACTTGGTATTATTAATCGGCTCTAGAATTTTTAATATCGATGGAACCATAACGAAAATTATGTGTACATATAGATCATTAAATAGAGTTTGAACTTTTGCGCGTCCGTAGTATAGATGGTGGCCGTGAGGGGTGGTTCGCGCAACAATTGTAAAGATGGTCGATCACCTGTTTGTTCGCGAGCGAACGCAGATTGCTGCACTCTATAAAGTGTGGAATTACGTTGTTTTCGTTCAGAGATGGTGACATACGAAGATAGGTAGAAATGCCACAATTCGTCCAGAGACAATAAAGAATTGGAAGCAAGGATTCGAGGCATTATAACCAATACCCCACGCAACTTCCTCCAGAAGATTGTGGATTCCATTACCGGTCGCTTGAATAAATTGGTGGAAGCCACAGGTGCTTACGTTTAATTTTGATCTAGCAAACGTATTCCCATTTAACAAGGTACACATGAAATAATTTTCAATAATTTAGCGTTGTAAATATAGAATTTATACATATTTTTCAATACAAGTATACATGTAGCACTTCTATCCATTATACCAAGTCCCTCTTCACTTGACATATCTGAATCATGGATTGTCGATACTCGAAAAATAAGATAGACTTACAGAGTGCCTGGTAATGAAAACAGAGACAGTTAGTCTGTACTTTGTTTAGTTCAGGTGTAGAGGTTTTGTTAGTAGTGTGAGCTATTCTGTGTGAAATGAAATGAAGAAGCAAAGACGTAGTTGTAAAAACTTTGCGAACCAATAGTATGGCGTGAACAAAGAACCACGAAGGTGACTGATATTTCTGCTTAACCAATGTTATTGGATTTTCTTAAAAAAATTAGAGACTCATTCAGTATCCTAATCTCCCGTCAGCTATAAGATCAATAACTCATGGAAAAAATTTACCTGTTCTCATTCCCCCTTCTACATGGCAAGAAGAATCGGAATCTAACATAATGTCGTCTGATGATGTGCAGCTCTCTACATCAAGGGATGACGTCTACATTCCAGATGAAGAGAGAGAAGAAAAGTCACATTTAATAACATAGGTGGAACTCAACGATCTGGTACGTGATTTGTACTTAACTACACAGCTGACTGAGTTTCTAGGATCTCGTCTTCAGGAATGGAAGGTGCTGGATAAAGATAGCCTACTAATGTTTCAATATTTAGACACATAAATAAGGATCTATTACCATTTTTCATAGTTACAGTAGTATGTTCATGAAGCGATATAAATGGACTGATTAAAACTAGGTATTACACATAATGCTGAAGAGTGGCACTTATTTATAGATGCTTCTAAAATTAGTCTCAGAACCTTCTTCTTACACAATGGTAATAAACTTCCCTTTGTACCTGTAGCATACAGTGCAGCAATGAAATAAACATACGAAATCATGCATCGTATTCTTGAAGCCATTAGAATGTGAAAACCATTGTTGGCATGTTTGAGGGATATTAAAATCTCCTACATGGAATGCAGAGTGGATTCACTAAATATCCTTTTTCTGTGCCTTTGGTACAGCCGAGATATTCAACATCACTATACAGTCAAAGAATGGCCAAGAAGAGAAGATTTCACTCCTGGGAAACATAATGTAAAATTTAAACCTTTAGTTGACCCACAAAAAATATATCTCCAACCTTTACACATTAAATTAGGGCTCATGAAGAACTTTATGAAAGGTATGGATACAACAAAAGAAGGTTTCAAATATCTACGAAGAATATTAACTGGCTTGAATGATGCAAAATTAAACGAAGGAATATTCATTGGACCTTAGATTAAAAAAGTGATGGCTGCAGCATAGGAATCATTGAAAAATGTTGTGAATGGGTTCTTTGGCAACAAGAAGGAAGAAAATAATGACGAACTAGTTCAGAGTCTGCTTCAAAATTATAAGAATTTTGGATACAGGTTGTCTGTCAAAATTCACTTCCTGCATTCTCATTTAGATTTTTTCGTAAAATCTTGGGTGAAGTGAGTGACGAACAAGGGGAATGCTTTCACCAAGACATTTTACAGATGGAACAGCGTTATAAAGGGAGATGGGATCCATCTATGGTGAGTGATTACTGCTGGTTCATACAAAAAGAGAATAATACAACACACACACACAAAAGTTTTTAAAGCGATGCCTGCATTCCACTACGTAAATATAAGTAACCATTTGCATCATTATAACAAGAAGGATACTTTATTTTTAGTACTAACACCACTATAATAGTGGAAGACTATGTTTATGCATTCTGCATTAGATATTAAAAATATGGAACTGCTTAGTTAGTACCGAACATTTCAGAAGTGTAATAAGGGTAATAACTGAAAATCTGAGGGCCCTGCTGAAAAATGAGTTCCATTTTTGGATTCAGCATGGCACAGATATGGATGTTTCATTTCGGCACAATTTTCAAAGTTAAAATTTGTTGAACAGTGTAATTTTCTACGAGCAACGAGACTTACATTGTTAGTATTTTTGTCTCCTGGCATTAGTTGCTTTCTTTCAGGCTAGTATACAATATTCCAATGTTTGTCCCTGGCCCTGGTGTCCCACTCGCACAGAAAGTACAGAACTATTATGTATCCTCCCTGTTGTCCCAATAGTAAACCAAGAACCTTCAGGTCACTGCATATTTGCCGCTCATCTTCATGATATTTAATTTTCTCAAGGACCAACCTTAATGTTTTATATGGTTTCGATAGGACTGTAGAATTTGCAAGTGGTATAGATACTAATTTATTGCCGTTATGAAGCATTACTGCTTAAGGCTTCTTTTTGAAGAATCAATATAAAAGCTTCCAACTTTTGGGGTCATATACCTCCTCTTCCAACTGTTTTAGTAAATTTCACACAACTGTACAATATACCAATCTATCTTCCTTGTATGGTACTTCCGGACAAGTTTTTCACGATTGCTGTACCACGAAAATGTAACTCCAGGTGCCAACATGTTCTTCTCATACAGCCTAGAGGCTACTAATTCACTTCCTTTTGGTGAGCCCTAATTCCCTTACCATATCATTCAGCTCCGGTTTGCTTAAGTTTTTTTTCGGTGAATTGTCAAATTCGTCTGGATCAGAAGACATCTCAGTATCTGCATTAGGGAACTGCTTTCAGATTCACTGTCACCCAAGTTTGCTGGTGGTGTTGGTACAGGTAAGTCGGGCCCATGAGGAACAGGTCTCAAAGCTGATTGAAGATTTGGATACTTAACCCATTAACGCCCAGTGGTCTATTTATAGACCCTTGCACTCGATTACATTAGATTTTTTTATTGGTGCCCCATTGATTGAATATTAACCCTCAACTGGTATCTATGGGCCAATATAGACCCATATTGCTTGATATCGTAATGTACACTTAAAAAGCGATACCAGTTGAGGGTTAATGATCATCATAAATATATCATGTAAGATGTTAACTAAACTTGCCAAAATGTTATCCTCCTTCAAAAATAAGAATTCATTAAGGTATCTTAGTTCGAATTAGTTAAGTACAAAATGATGTAGGACTGTATAAAGAATACAATTAATTTTCCGTATTATAATGTCTCGATGTTGTTATTGATTTGTGATTTAGTAGTGTCAAGATTACTACTATTGCATCGCACAAGAAAAACACAGATGTATGTAAAATGATTGGAGCAATATGAACTGAAACGGCTGCGGTCTATAAATAGACCGCTGGGCACTTATGATATCACGTGAAAATAACAGTGGAGAAAGGTGTGTCATTGCACTCTGTACCGAAACATTTGATATCAGCAAGTGACTGTCGGCAGTAGTACTGTGCTATTGCAAGTAGATTAGCATCTGAAAGATGATTAGCACCTATTCGATCCCCAGAACGTGTTATTATATGCCCTAAATTGGAAATAAATGTGATACGGTGTACGTCTGCATTTTTGAACAATAGATATATTCCTTTTTACTTCTAAGTACAGTGGTCTATAGAATATACAATAATACTTCTCGACCAATAAAGAAAATCATGCATCCTATTTTCACCAACATTTTATAACAGTAAACAGGAAAAAATTCAATATTGTATTGGTACGATACATTGCTATCCCGTGCTGTGGCGTCGTGGTCTAAGGCATCCTGTCTAAGGCTGGTATTCATAGTCGACACTTTCGATTAAAGTGTCCTTTGGAAGACGCAAAGTATCTCTTTTCCATTGCACAGTCAACACTTTGGTGCAAAAGAACACTTTGGATGAAAGTGTACTTCCGACCACACTTTGAGCCGAAAAGTGTCACTTTGTAGAAAAATGGCGGACGTCTTGGAAGTTGTCGAACTATTTATTAGAACATGCGTAAGAGGTGGCACAATTACTGGATAATGTACGAAAGCGTTACATTAGGGATATGTCTAAAGACAATCCCGTGGAATTTTATAATGCTATAGAATTAAAAAACGGTTCCAATTTGATAAAGAAACTGTTATTGAGACTACACATCTTTTCGATGGCCGGTTGACAAAAACTAATAACAGAGGTTTGTCAGTGCCTCCAATAATACAGTTGTTGACTACATTAAAATACTATGCTACAGACATGTACCATACATTAATATCTATAATATTATAGTTTAGGTAATTCTGTAGTAAGATTCGTATATTTATAACCTCAATTCGATGAAGTGATATGTAAGTAGATATGCCTATATGTAACGTATTTTTTATTACTGAAATGAATTTTTTAACTTAAATAATATTTAACTTCAATCTAATGTAGGCGTAACTATCTTAAAAATTATCATTGAGAGACCTCACGTGCCTGCTTTCTAAGCAGATTCCATAATTATATTGGGTTTAAAATGATTTTGATTTTTGTTGATTACCTGTATTTTGAGATAATATTTATCTTGATTTTGATATAATCATTGCTGTTTTGATAATATATATTTTTATGCCGGTAAGAAATACATCTGATATGGCTGCTTCTGCTGAGATGTTGTCTCTAGTTCATGTGCAGTCATAACCTCACCATGAAAAGAGATCTCGTACCATTAGGCCTAGGCCTATTTTGTTTTGCATTGTAGAAGAACTTGGCATTCAGGACTAGGCCTATTTTGTTTTGCATTGTAGAAGAACTTGGCATTCAAAATATTCCTGAAGAGCAAGCAATAATGAGCAAGAGAGAGAGAGAGAGAGAAGTAATAATAATAGCAGTAGTAATGTGTTTATTTCATTCTTATGATTTCCATTCACTATTCACAAAAAAGACAAAAATGAAAATAGAGGAAATAAAACGATATATCAATGCAGCAGATACGTATAAAACCTAACCTAACGATATAGCCTAAATGAAAAATATATAACTTAACCTACTCAGTCCAACTTAACCTAACTATACAAACCAATAAAAGATATCCTAGCTATATAAATCAGTGGAACGGATACATACAAAACCTAATTTAACAATATAAATCAATGAAAAAGATATGCACAAAACCTAATCTAACTATATAAATCAATGAATCAGCTAAAACTGTACAAAACCTAACCTAATATCACTAGCAGTATCACTACCTATTTAATAAAATATTATGTATCTGAACTGACTGAAATAATCTAAACTATCGGCAACAGAAACTAGAAACTGAAATAAAACAAATTTAAATATATATTTTCTTTCTCGCGCGATCAATTAGACTCCCAACTCAAATCACAAGCATTATAATCTGTGGGTTATACATTAATTTGTTATCGTTTGTTCACTTGTTTCGAAAGGCATTGTGCGTCTTCTGTTACCAACCTAATTGTAACTCTACACTTTGCTGGTGTAAAGTGACACTTTGTAAAGTGCACTTCTTCAGTCGTCTATGAATACCACTAATATGAAAGAGCCACTTTCGTCAAAAGTGTCACTTTGCAAAGTGCCGACTATGAATATCAGCTAGACTCGCGTTACGGAATGCACGCTGGTTCGAGTCCTCACGGGGGAAGAAATTTTGTCATGAACTTTCGGCCAGTGTATGGGACCGGTGCCCACCCAGCATCGTGATGCACTTAGGGAGCTACGATAGGTAGCGAAAATCCGGTTTCGCAAACCAGCTATAACGGCTGGGAGGATCATCGTGCTAACCACACGATACTTCCATTCTGATTGGATGATCGTCCACCTCTGCATCGGCATGTGGACGTGAGGTCAGCAGCCGGCTGGTCGGCCTTGGTCCTTCATGGGCTGTAGCGCCAAGGATTTACTTTTTTACGATATACTGCTTCATTTTCTTTCGTAATATTATGTCAGACGGTATCACTTTTGACTAATTTCTTCTGTGGGCAACATCACATTGAGATTTTCTATTCCCTGTGTAAAAAATCTCTGGTAAGGACACAGCTGAAATGACGTCAGTAATAGGCACGACTTAGTCTTAGGCAGCAGAGATGTGCTGAATGTGCTCGATTGCATTGCACATCCTCATACTCACGACACATAATTTGATAATTTTTTTTTATATGCAGAGACCTTTTGCTCCACTTTAAGGATCTTGGTTTCCGGGTTACAGAAATTGTGAGAGTAAACTGAATGGCTGCCTTTACTCTTCAGGATACGAAATTACTACAGAATGCAGTACGAGAGTCCTACGATTATAGGCCTATATTTGACACTAATAATGAAATTCTGTTCGTGAAGTGGGATGACAACAGATGTGTACCTGTAGGATCAAACTTTGATGTAGGGGATTCTGCAAGCAGGTGGGATAGAAATGTGAGACAGAATATAAGTGTGCAACAACCACAGGTCATATTTTTTTAGTAGGTTATTTTATGACGCCTTATCAACATCTTAGGTTATTTAGCGTCTGTATGAGATGAAGATAATAATGCCAGTGAAATGAGTCCGGGGTCCGGCACCGAAAGTTACCCAGCATTTGCTTATATTGGGTTGAGAGAAAACTCCGGAAAAATCTCAACCAGGTAACTTGCCCCGACCGGAATCGAACTCGGGCCACCTGGTTTCGTGGCCAGATGCGCTAACCGTTACTTCACAGGTCATAAAGAAATACGGTAAGTACATGGGTGGAGCGGACCATCATGATTGGTTAGCAGGGAAATATGCCACTTCAATCCATGGAAAAAAGTGATACTGAGATCTCTTTGTCAGAATGCTGGATATGGCTATAATAAATGATTGGATTGTCTACAGAGAAATACATGGACGAGACTCCCTGGACCTACTTGAATTCCGACGATGCTTGGCTGTTCAATATCTCAAGACGTTTTCGAACTGCAAGAGAATGGAGCGCCCTATTTCATCACCTCGAGAAGTGAAATTTGGTATGAGGATAGATAGTAGAGGTCATTCCATGGCAAAACGACCCTCTCAGAAACACTGCCGGATGGAATGGTGCAAATGCAGACCAGTAACATTCCGCAAGAAGTGTGTTGAAACTCTCTGTCAAAAATGCTTTGAACCTTACCACACTCCGTAAAGACAGATATTACTAAAATAAATATGTTTCATTATTGCTGCAGAATTGTATTGTTCCATTAAATACTAAAACTGTCATAAATAAATTTATTTTATTGATGTAAATGTTTCTGGTTTTACTACATTAAATACACAAAAAATATATTTACTTTATTGCGAATAAATACGAAGATATCATAAATGCCCAGCGGTCTATTTATAGACCGGGTGATTTTCAGCTACTTGATGTACGGCAGAATAAAAAAAAAATATATTCTTGGCATCTTATGGATTAAATTTATGAAATAGATATATTATTTTCGTTTTTTTTAAATAAAAATAATTTGGGCGTTAATGGGTTTTCTTGTTTTTCTTGTTGTAACCAGTAACATTTCACGTACAAAAATAACAGTCATCATAGTGATTCCTCTGCTCACGCCATACCATTGGCATAGCAAATTGCATTGCTTTGCGTTTTCCTGCATACCAGTAACGCAATCCTTCTACACAACTGTTACACGAACTATGAGGTGCAAATGATTTATCTATGTCACCAACTTTTACTTTGAAGTACACAAAATATGGCTTCTTTAGAAACGAATCCATTTTAAGTACTTTTCCATTGAACATATAACACCCACAAATATAGCAAAACTTCTGATGATTTTGTACACACTGTCTCCTACACAATCCTGATGTACTCGCCATATTCAGTTTTTAAAATCACGCTTTTGCTCTACGATTCTAGGGACATCACTCTACTAATATTCACACGTGTTCACAGAAGTAAGCCAATTACTCAAGTGACAAGATTTAAGAACTGTATATTAGGGTTTTCTGTAAACAACTTCCCGGCAAAGTGAGAAAGGAGGTGGGGTGATAGGGCATGGGATGATGAAACATTATTCTGATATAAATATTATAACAAAAATATTTATTTGTGGATAATTAGTGCCATCAGCGAGGGGGCACCGCGGCTTAAGGTATAGTGAATACTGCACGGCGATACATAACGAAAAAATGAAATTGCGACAAAACTAGACATGATACATAAAAAAAGAAATTACTTTTAAACTCAGGGCATCGGTTTCGATATCAATAACCAACTTTATTTTTCACCGCAGAACAGTAATTGTTCCCTAGTGTAATTATTATAACTTGAGTCTTACTTGGATTAAGTGCTAGTCCGGATTTGACTGGCCAAGTGGAAACAGTGGGTAAGTCACAATTCAACTTATCAATTAATTCACTGAGCATATTGGGTCTGAACTGTATGCAAAGATGTAGGTCGTCGGCATAGAGGTGACATCGACAATACTCTAAGTTCTTTGATACGTCATTAATGTGGATGTAGATATAGTATCCTTGTACTGAAAAAGAAATCAAATTTCACTACTTCAGTGAGAATGTTCAAACTGTTTTTCGTGCTTAAAGTATATTTGTATTTAGGATCAATGTTAGTTTTGTTAATCTTAAGTCTGCCGCCGCATTTACTCGGTTTTCAAACAGTTTTTATACAGGAAAGAGCATAAAATGTCTGCTCACACTTAAGTCGAGAAAACGGCATTAAATGTTTTAAGGATCGTTCTGATTATGAGCGTTCTTTATATTTCACCTGAACTTTCAGCCAAAAATAAAAAACTTACTTTCATTTAAACCTTTTTCCAAACAGCGTTATGCAATAACTCGACAAATTGAACTTCCTCCTTTTAGGTTAGCTTTTGGGTCTCCGTGATAAAGGGACTTTGAATCTACACATTGTTAGAATTAGGAACCGGAAAATAATCACAGGGTTCATCTTCATCACTGTTTGACTATTGCAACGTAATACTTACAGATTTGACAACTGAACTTTCGAGGAAGCTGCAGCGTGTGCACAATATGTGTGTCAGATTCATCAACAATACTCGCAGATTCGACCATAATAGTTACAGCCTCCTTCAAATATTTATCCTGGCTGCGACTCAGTAACCGTAGAACACTTCATTCGCTGTCCTTTCTGTTTCGAGTTCTCCAGACTTCGACACCAAATTATTTAGGTTCCCGGTTTAACTATGTACTTATCCTCCAATCACGGTCTAAACACCAGGTCACAGCAGAGCCAAATCCTAGCAAATCCTCTTCATAGAAAATCCCACTATTCATCCTCTTTTACTGTCTCGGTCCCCCGTGAATGGAATTCTCTACCTCAGAAAATTAGGAGCTGCCAGACAACAACTATTTCCAAGAACAGGCTAAAAGATTTCTTATGGACGTAGTCAAATTGAAGTTGTAATAATTATTATAATCATGATCGAGTTTAATAATTTCATTATATTTATATATTATTATTATTATTATTATTATTATTATTATTATTATTATTATTATTATTAACAATAAAAATAATCCGTGGCGCTACAGCCCTTGAAGGGCCAAGACCGACCAGCCGGCTGCTGGCCTCACGCCCACATGCCGAAGCAGAGGTGGACGATCATCCAACCAGAATGGAGGTATCGTGTGATTAGCACGATGATCCCCCCAGCCGTTATAGCTGGCATTCGCAACCGGATTTCGCTGCCTATCGTAGCTCCCCAAGTGCATCACGATGCTAGGTGGGCACCGGTCCCATACACTGGCCGAAATTTCATGAGAAAATTTCTTCCCCCATGAGGACCCGAACCAGCGCGCATTCCGTAACGCGAGTCCTAGGCAGGATGCCTTAGACCGCGACGCCACGGCGCGGGACTTATTATTAAATTATTATTATTATTATTATTATTATTATTATTATTATTATTATTATTATTATTATTATTATTACATAATTATGTTATTGGTGTATTGAGAAGGTAAAAGGAATTGTTATTGTATTATATTAATTATGTATTATGTATTGTATTATGTCAATTATGTCTCGTTTATAATAATGTAGTAATTTTGTATCATACTGGTTGAGCGGAAGAGAAGGCTGAATTGCCTTAACTCTGCAGATAAAATAAACCATTATTATTATTATTATTATTATTATTATTATTATTATTATTATTATTATGTTTAAACGAATGATCACTTATATACAAAACTTATAAACTATTTGTAATTCGCGGGTGCTCGTGTAAAGGGGGTTAAGCCAAATTGTAAGGTATGTAAACTTCTCTCCTTTGGTACTGAACAAAACCCCTTTGTCACAAACTATGGAACACTGTAACTGCATCATAAATGGAAGAATAACTTAACCCCTTTTACACAAGAAAAAAGTAATTGTGGATAGTTCAAAACTGTACTTATTCCAGTTTAGCCAATTTATACTTAACCCCCTTTACACGAGCACGCGCGAATTATTATGTCTAAATTTGTCTTACACTGTTTAATATGTCAATAACTAAATAAATTTAATAACACACGAAGTCCCTCAACAACAATCGAACGAATTTATAAGAAGCGATGAATTCCAAAACTTAATAAGTGTAAAAATTATATATATATATATATATATATATATATATATATATATATATATATATATATATATATATATAAAGTTTTCGATCAGCTATGAAAGAACTATATACTTTATGTCAATGTACAAACACATAGGAAAAACTAAATTGATCAACAAAATAAATATTTTCTCTCTCTAGCATTATGATATGATAGAATATTCAAAACGAAATCCCTGTTTTAACTACAAATCCATAGTTGTGATAGGTGATTGAAAACTTTTGACTGGTAGTGTATATATATATATTTTTTTTTTTCAGTCAATTCAGATGGTACACCTGCATCATATTACACTAAGTTTTGTGTCAAATCTGATTATTTAGGGTTTTTTTTTAATTTATAATATGGATTTTGTTCCAAAACTTTATAAGACATTTAGTCATTTTGTCTCAAAACTGCATACGCGAATAATATCTATCTTGAATTTAAAACTTCATACATTCTTATTTATCTAGATGACCCAAATGCTCAGTTTGTTCTGAAACTTACATTCATACTCCATCCATACTGATGCATGTACGAGTACAATATCAGTATGGAATTTTAAAGCAAACAACAATTTACTTTATATTTTTCCTGTAATTTTAGGGTGAATTTATATTTCTTCTTGAGGTTTGATTTGACAACATTGAGTCCCAGCGGCAAAACTCAAAGATGTTGATGCTCTACTGAAAAAAACATTTCTGTGATGAGTGGCGTGAAAATGTAGCTAAGTTCTAATAGGGCATTAGTGATCATGAAATTGATATTATTGAAGAAAGTGTTGTGGAAAGTGATCTTGGTGAATATGGAGATCAAGATGATTTTGAATTGAGGGTGGAAATGATAAAAAACGGTACAACTACACACATTTTCATTAACAATTGATTAAAAATGTAATCCCTTCGTTATTACTAATAATTGTAAGAGTAAAAGTATAATTTGTTTTAGTCATTACTTATAACTGACTCAATTTTCTGTTATTTTTTAAGTTGCAACAAAACTTCATATTTCCAAACAATTTCACATCAAAACTGGTTAGATTGGATTTTTTACATCAAAACTTGATACATGCATATTTCAATGTGTTATTTATTACGTTAGAGCATATGAGGAAATAATTTCTTTTTCTCTACATGTTCTCATTAACTACATAATTTTTTATTTTAGTGGTAAATAATTAAAAAATTGCAGTTTGTTATAAGAAGTACGTTTTTATTGCTTCCGGAAGAATGATTTCAAGTGTATTTATGAAGTTTTGAAAGTCACAGCCTCAATTAAGTTGTACAACAACTGCCAATGTGCTTTTGACATTATTGCCATAGTAAAAAAGAACTTCTTTACAGTCTTACACTGTTTAATAACAAACGAAGGCTGTTGAAAACTATTGAACGAATGCGTTTCTGACATTATTGCATTCGCGGACCTCCAGAATGAGCTTCGAGAATAACCAGGGGTTCGCGGATCCCACTTTGAGAACTACTGTCTTGGATCATTCTGGAATACATGTTGTCTAACTAAATGTATTAATTTTTCGTTATTTGTTACTAATATTATGTCAGATCGCATCTGTACGGTTCGGGACATGTATTCACACAGGCCGCATGGATGGGACAGACAAGTACAGACATGTAACAGCAAAGACAAAATATTCTCCACGTGAATGTCTTGCGGGCACAGGCCGTGTTTGTGCGACTACACTACGCTAGATATAAACGCTCCTATGCATAATGCACTAAAGAATATTTGATTCGGTCATTTGTAAAACCACATGAGTCACAGAAAATAATTTTCGAGAAAAATGGAATAAACTACGTATAGTTAATGGATTTTCTGTTATGTCTGTGAAATTTTTACAGAAGGACCATACATTAGTATGTCTGATTACAAAAGCATTGTATCTTAATTATCTCATTTCATATCACCAAAAAATATTTTTTAAATTTCTTGGATTCATGTTGTTTTAACAAGTACCAATAATAACAACTCAAGTATCCTGACAAAATATGGAGTGTATTGTTTGTTGTAGTGTGAAATACATTGTTATCCAGGACCTGCGTTTGAATCCAGGACCTGCAAGCGACAACGGAGTGATCAGTGTCAAGTGTGGCAGCTGTAGAAAGAACCTACGAGTAGGCGTGCTGTGCAACCAGTGCGAGAAGTGGTTCCATCTGACTTGTCAGAAGATCAAGAGGGAACAGATAGTAGAAGAAACGTGGCTGTGCAAGGACTGCGGGAATGAGGCAGGCAGCAGGGAGCTCATCGGTCTTCGGAACGAGGTGAAGAAGCTACGGGAGAATCTAGAGACGGCGGAGCAACGGATCAAGTTTCTGGAGGACGAAAATAAGTTGTTGCGAGGGGAAAAGGAAAATGGCGAAGAGAGGGAGGAGAAGAAGAAGCATGGTGCGGCAAGTGTTATCATCGGAGACTCCATCATTCGACACGTAGGGAATCTACAATCGGAGCTGGCGACAGAGTGTTACCCTGGGATTAGAGTGAAAGAAATGAAAAGCGTGATCGAAAATCAGGAACGAGGGGACCCGAAAAACATCGTCCTTCACGTAGGAACAAACGATTTGCGAAGAGGTGTTGATTATATCATGGCAGATGTATATGACTTGGTGATGGAAACGAAGAAGAAATATCCGGCAGCTGGGATTGTCATCAGTGGAATCGTCAGACGGAGGGATGTGAACTGGAGAAAAGTGGGTCGTGTGAATAAAGCTTTCGAGTGGGTAGCGGAGTGTCTTGGTGCGCGTTTCGTCGATCCAAATTCCTGGATAGACGACAGATGCTTCGGAAGAGACGGAATCCACCTAAATCGGAGGGGAGCTGCAGACATGGGATCCCTCTTCGCGCGGGTAGTTACTACAACATGGCGCGGCGGGATCGAGGATCCATCAGCTGGCAGCGGCACCGAAGGACCATCAGCCGACGGCGGGGGCGTGGGACTACCGGCGGTCAGCGGGGGTGTGAGTCTACCAGCGGGTGGAGGGGTCGAGGGACTACCAGCGGGCGGTGCGGTCGAAGACCTATCCGCGGGCGGCGTAGACCTTCAGTGACGGCGAGGTGTCACGGGGATTCAGAATGTTCAAGTAAGGACAGGCCTACTAAGACTACTGCAGGTTAATTGCCGAAGTATTAGAAATAAACTTATTCCGTTTTGCAACTTGGTCGATGTTTATAATCGAGATGTAATAATTGGGACGGAATCATGGCTTAGGGAAGACATAAATGACTCGGAAATTTTTAGGTCGGATTATAGAGTCTTCAGAAAAGATAGAAGTGAAAAGAGAGGGGGAGTTTTCGCTTGTACTAAGATAGAAATAAGTAGCAATCTTCTGTGGATACATGAGGAAGTTGAAATATTGAATGTTCAGATAAGAAATGAGCGGGAAACCTTAGATGTAATAGCATGTTACAGACCACCCAGTGAATTAAACAATTTAACTTTGCACAAATTAAATGAATATCTTAATACAGTATCAGAAGACCGAAACGTAGTAATTGCTGGGGATCTAAACCTCCCGAAATTAACTGGAACGGGATTTCAGATACAAATTCAGATGCACAGACCCTTGTTAATGAATTGATCTGGCGTAAAGATTTCAAGCAGGCAGTAAATGGTCCGACGCGTGACAATGCCCTCTTAGATGTTTACCTACTAAGACCTGTCTCTCTCTTTGTCAACTCTGAAAGTCTTCATAAAATAAGTGATCACAATAGCGTCTTATTAGAAATCTTCTGGGAAAACACAGTAAATCCGAGGTCAAGTCCACTGTCTGTCTGGAATTTTAACAAAACCGATGTCCATGAATTACAAACGTTTCTACGACAAAAGCATGATGACTTTCTAAGGACTGAAGGAAATATGGAAAATGTGTGGCATAAATTTAAGTGTATAATTTTCGAGGCATTAGTAAAATGTGTACCTTCTAAAATAATTAAGAAAAATCCGGACCCAGAATATTACACTAATTATATTCGCTACTTAAAGAAAAAGACAAGGCGCGCATTTAGCAAACGTAAACGGAGCCATGAGCATTGGGAAAAATATATCGAATTAATTAAGAAACTTGAGTGTGAAAAAAGGTTAGCTCAGGAAAATTTTCTAAAAACTATTTTAAAAGAAGATGAAAGTAACAATTGGAGACAGTTTTATAATTATGTACGCAGGAGAAAAGGGAAAAATGAAGGAGTAGTGCTTTTACGAAATCAGAACGGAGAAAGTATAACTGATGACAAAGAAAAGGCCGACTTATTAAATTCCTATTTCATTTCGGTTTTCAATAATAATAATAATAATAATAATAATAATAATAATAATAATAATAATAATAATAATAATAATAATAATAATAATAACAATAATCCCGCTGATAGGAGTGGTTGTGTCACAGACCGTGAATGTGAACCAAATTCGACTTTCAAAATAACTTCCAAAGGGGTTAGAGAGAGAATAACGAAATTAAAAAATCGGAAGTCTCGAGGACCAGATAGTATTGCTACAGAGATTCTTAAATTAGATTCCGAGACCATAATTCCATACTTAATGCGTATATTTCATGTTTCCATAAACAATGCAGCTATTCCATGTGACTGGAAATCAGCTATAGTGGTACCCATACATAAAGGTGGAAATAAATTAGATGTCGGATACTACAGACCGATTAGCCTTACATCTGTCGTATGTAAAGTCATGGATCATTTGATATCGGATTATATTCGTCATGTTCTAAATGCGAAAGACTAGTTTTACAACCGCCAGCATGGTTTTAGGGAAGGCTTCTCATGTGATAGTCAAATTACGTCGCTGGTTCAGGATCTAGCTGAAGAGGTAGATAGAGGCGGAAGAATCGATGCAGTTGTGATTGACTTTTTGAAAGCATTTGATTTGGTGCCACATGACATATTAATAGATAAGTTAAGTAGGCTAGGAATAGATAAAAGAGTGGTGCTATGGATCCAAGAATTCTTAAAAGGTAGAACCCAGAGAGTTAGAGTAGGTCATTAAATATCGGAAATTGGAAATACAAGTTCAGGGGTGCCACAGGGCAGCGTTCTGGGTCCATTACTCTTTATAATATACGTAAATGACCTATGCCAGAATATTACATCAAATGTGAGGCTATTTGCAGACGACTGCATTATCTATAGAAAGATTAGAAATAATTCAGATGTGGAGTCTATTCAAACAGACTTGAATAACATTTACAACTGGGCGTTAAAGCATAGGATGAAAATAAATGGTTCTAAAAGTAAATCTATAACATTTTGTAAAACCCGAGAGGAGACTAGTCTTAATTACGAATTCAGTGGTGTTGTAATTCCGCAAGAACAATGTTGTAAATACCTAGGAGTGTATTTAAACTCCAAACTTTCTTGGGGAGAGCATGTTGATAATGTTACAGGCAAAGCATGGAGGGCACTTCACTTTATTATGAGAATCTTGAGAAAGGCTAGCCCCAAATCGAGGGAAATAGCATATCTAACATTAGTGCGACCGTTAATGGAATACGGAACTACGTGTTGGGATCCCTATAGAATATATCAGATAAATTCCTTAGAAAGAATCCAGTATAGGGCAGCTAAATTTGTTAAAGGTAAAAGAGAAATGGGAACGATACGATAAAAGAACTTAAATGGGAAACTTTGGAAAACAGACGTAGGAAAACTAGAATAACATCATTGTATAGAGCACATCTAGGTCAGAAAGCATGGGTAGACATAACGGCTCGGTTAGAAAAGCCAACGTACTATGGTAGGAACGATCATGATTTTAAAATCAAATGTAGGAAACAGAAAACGGATGTAGGTAAATTCTCATTTTTAAATAGAACTATAAATGATTGGAATGACCTACCTGCAGCGGTCTTTGAGGGTTGTCCTTCCTTAAGGAGATTGAAGAATAATTTAAGGAGTTGTGTATAAAGTGAAAATTAAAATTAAGGTGACATTCAACATTTAATTTTTTAAGGTGACATGTATTTATCTAGCCTGACGAGTTTACTTCCTTGGTTTGAATTGTAAATTATTTAAAAATAGCGTGTATGAGGGCCTTAGACTAGAAATATTTAGTTTAAATGTAGTTCTGTTTATAAGTATGCATAAGAAAGCAATTATTTGACTTATTTGAACTGTTGTATCAGTGAAGCGAGGTGAGTCAGTGAAGTTATGGTTTTACAGTGGAGTGAACAGTTCCGATCAGTGATAATTTATAGCGTCAATGAAATGTGTTCTATAGTGTCAGTGAAATGTGTTACAGAGTGTCAGTGAAATGTGTGCTAAAGTGTCAGTGAAATGCGTCATAGTGCCACTACAGGGAATGAGATGAGAGTAAAGTGAAAGACCATTGAAACTTATGTAGGACCTATACATAATTATGTAGGTTGTGTTGTAAAATTAGGTGTTTTATTTTATGTTTTATTATTATTGTGTTAAATTGTATTGTGTATTCTTATTGTATTGTGTATAAAATTGTATATGTGTTGTAAATTGTATTATGTATTGTAAATTTTATTGTGTATAGCTTATCATTTTAACTGTGTCTTGTTAATGTTGTATATACCACTGCCACCGGGTGCTTGCCCACTTGCAGTGTAAATAAATACATACATACATACATACATACATACATACATACATACATACATACATACATACATACATACATACATACATACATACATACATACATACATACATACATACATATAGTTTTAAATCAATTTATATTGTTATTTTTATTTTATATTCCAAATTATTCCTATCATTCACAAATTAAATTCAAAATATCATAGCCGACTTAAAAAAGTTATTAAAGAATAATTAATTTTGATACCAATATGTCACATGTTTAATGGCAATGTGTGAGTACAGACATATCTTTAGTTCACAAAAAAATAACATAAATTACATATTATCTTTCGAAAAAAGACGGTGTTTCTTACTTTGGGACCGCTCTTTGATGACTTTTTCTCTTTATGTCATGCACTTCTACAAGTCCTTGAAGGTACACAGGTACACATCTTGTTCATTTTTGCTTTCATATGACATTGTTTTGTTAAAAATATCTATTCTATCTGGTACAGGTACTTTAATGGAACACTGTTGATTATTTTTATTCTACAGAACTCTTGGAACTACATTCACTGTCCAACACCTTGACAAAGAAGTGCATGATAGCAAATGCGTCATGGGTGAATCATGGCGTTAAGCGTTAAAGCCACATAAGTCCGGGACTGACATGGTTTTGAAAGAACTCAATATTTTAAGATTTTATAGAGTGCTTAGTAATGATCGGACTCATGTTGTTTTAACTGGAAATGATGCGTCTACCCATAGTGCTTCCTATAGTACCGGTAACTCATTTTTGTAAAAATTGGAATCATGTGGTTTTACAAATGACCTATTCATTTGCCGTGTGTGCCACACTACGCGTCTGACACGTTCAATGTCTGTAGATGTGAACGGCCTTAATACGTACAATGTAACTTCATGTTTGCATGTACTTACGTGTGTATCTGTGAGCCTCTGTGTTGGGGTGTTTGATATTCACATAACGTACTTATTGACAAGTATCGATAATATAAATTTTTCTAAATGTTATTATCCTATACATCAGAATATCTTCTTGTTATTAGGACCTGGAAGAGAGGGAGCGAAACCTCACAGCAACTCAAGGACGGGCTGATATGGCAATGCAGACCCTTCAGAGAGAAAACCGCTATCAAGAAGACAAAATAAAGGACCTTGAGAAAAAGGTAATGTCATTCGTTATGTATTGTATTGTATTGTAGAGGAAAGAAGTGGGAAAGATATTCCATTATTTTTTATGATTTCATTTATATCCCAAGAAACATTGGATATAAAATACTTCACATTAAATTGAAAGCTGCATCATTGCAGCTATCACGCATTTTATTTACTTGAGAGAGAACTAGGGACACTTACGCATATACATTTTGATGTGTTTTTTATTATCATTTGACTAATTTGAAGGTATATGAATAATACGTTTCAATCTTTAAGGCAAACGTATATACTTTTCAGGCATTTGACAATATACTTACTCTCATCTCTGATAGCAAGTAAGGGTATAAAATATGTAACAACGTTTTAACAGAAAAAAAAACTATAGAAGTGCGTATATAGGCTACACAAAAAAATGCTTAAAATCGTTAATAAAATTACTATGGGGAAAGAAGGTAATATTAAATGTAAAGCAAATATGTAATATGTAACAAATTAAATTAATAATTTTTGGGCTCGGAAGTTCACATTCTAAAAAAATACTACATATGCTTGCAAATATGCTCTTAAAAGTACAAAATATGCCAACAAATATCCACTAATAAAGGAAGAGAAATTACATTTACTAACAGTACGAATGCTAATGAGTATGAACTTACATTATTCATTAGACACTGAAGCAAATAAGAGTGTATGTCGAACGCGTGGCTGAGGTCTGTTGTGTCTGAATATGCGTTTGTATCGTGAAAACTTGTTTCCAATCGCACTAGGTTATTGGAGCTTATTTACATGAAATTAATTTTCCCATAGACAAAGATAAATATTTTTGTGGGATGGAGGTTTTTCCTTCGAGATTGGTATCCAGTACTTTTTTTAGGTAATGTTAGCCACTATTTTCTTTACTTTTTGCCAAGAACAGAACTCAGATTAGATTTCGTTTATTAAAAAACTGCTAGTGACACATGAGGGGTTCAGAACCATAGTAGACCAAGTCCATCTTACAATATGTTGAGAAATCAAACCTTGAAGTTTTCAGTATGTAATTCGGGTTGAGTTTTAATGTAAAAATACATATGAAAAAAAATGATTTTAAACTATTATCTTTATAATACCCTGCGTTGGAAAATAACAAATTAATATTTCTATTTTATATTTTATACTTTTTTAATTAATGAGGACTTGGTTCACTATGGCTATGAAACTTTCAGGAAATATTATGTTACAGTGTAAATGAAAACTTCTTTATATGTTTAGAAAAGAACTTTATAGTTATTTATATTGATTTAGTTATTACATTTCTATTGTAAAGCATAGAAAATTAATCATGTTACCATTAATTGTAGTACATCAATCACAATACACAATATTGTTATCTTACTCTCCTCTAATAAGGATTTCTTACCGGAACAACCTATCTGGGAATATTGCAGACTGTGCAAACATTTGCAATAGCCTACGTCGAAATAAGAAAATACACTTTTGTTTTCTGGATTGCACACAATAGACATTTTGTAATGCCAATACGTAACATATTTTTTATTTCATTGGTGAAAATGTTGTCTGCCTGAATAAATCCAAGTTATTAATTTTGCAGAATTTCACACTAATTCCTTTATCAACTAAAATAAAAAACTACAGAATTGATGAAGGTACATGATAATTGTAACTATTTATTTATTAAAAAAAAAACTTCCCTCATTAGAGGTTTGTCATAGAGACAAAGTGATACAGTTAACTAAAAAAATATAATTAACATGACAGTCTGATGTAAAATAAAACAATAGCCCTAATCCATACAAATTTCCGACAAAGTAACAGAAACTGAACAATATGGTTTTATTTTACATTATAATATTAAAATTTATAATTACCTACTTACAAAATTTAAACCACTTAAATGCAGAAATTGCAGTATCTTGAAAGTATGACTTCTGTAGATCTTGTGAAAGTCCAAAATTGCACCAAAAGTTTGGGTATATATATAGGCCTACTCGTAGTTTCTCGCGTCCCAACCATTAGGTCAACAATGTTTATATTGTCTAACATATTATATATTTTGTTCTTGTAGTGTATGAAAGTACCGTAGGTCTATGTATAGATGTGATGTTTTCCACTGATTAGACCTATATTATATCTGTCGTCACTAAAAATATTTAGAGTACCGTAGGTCTATGTATAGATGTGATGTTTTCCACTGATTAGACCTATATTATATCTGTCGTCACTAAAAATATTTAGAGTATTAGTATAAATTTATTCCAAAAATAAAATAAATGTAGTTAAGAATATAAGGAAGATAAACCAAACTATCAGTCTTTGCAGCAAGTAACAAAGACGTAAATATGATTTCAGAAGATTAGGACTGTAAATTAATGTTTTTCAATTTAATACAAGCACAACAATCTGAAGTGTTAATAAAATAAACCTTTTATTTGGTCTTGAGCGTTGAAAGCTCTGATATCAGCCAAATGTAACAGTCCTCTCTCTGTGTTCAATGTACTGAAGAGGAATGAATGCTTTTATGAGAAGATATTTTTCTTTTGCACATGGTTTATGACGTACCAGGTTCAGCTTCTGCTCATACTATGATCGAGAATAAAAAAAGCTTAATTTCAATTAAATGAGAGGACAGGGTGGCGATAGAGTAGCTTCAATGCAGAGTCTGCGTCGTGCATGCCAACTCCTTGAACACTATATAGTCCGTCTGTTAAAAAGGTCTGCTCACACCAACGCGGGACGCGGGAGCGACAGCGAAACTTGTAATCTCGCGATCGCTGCGAAATTCGTCGTTGTCTTCACACCAAAGCGGGATGCAGTTGCGAATAGGATTCTTCTGATGAAGAAGTACTTCTGCTTCTTGCAGTTCCCGTAGATGATTATAGGTTCCTTCATACTACTACACTCTTACTGTCACAGTAGAACCAAAACTCCGGTTAAGAGAACAGAAATTCTTTTCATACAGTATGTTTTCATTATTTACTGCGCTTTCTGTGGCTTACACCAAAGATTTTATATTGTCGGACCATCGGATCTGTGCCTCCGTAAGTTTGCGAACTGAACTCTAATTCCTTCTCAGCCTCGGTAATTCATTTCTCTCCCTGCATTCCTAGCTCCCTCTTTTCTAGCTCTCTCTCTTTCTCTCTCCCACTACTCACCATTTTTAGCCTTCTTGCAGGACAGTTTATTTGCACTTGCAGTCCAGTGTTGTCAACTCAACATGAACATTGTAGCACGGAGTGGCGAAAGAAATATTTTTAAGCAAGTATGTAATAGCATTTTGCGATGAAGAGAAACAAACAGGTCAATATCTGTTTCCTATAAATCGAGCAACGATAAGAGCAGCTGCGATCATAGGTGGGGCTTATTTTATTTCAATTGATTACGTATTAAAATTACTTACTGAACTAATACAAATAATACAAAATTTTATGTAACTTATATAGGCAGGTCAGAGCGCCTAACAAATAAAATCAGAAGAGAGGGAGGCTGTGCAGGAGACGAAACGCTAGAATCACCAGGGAAAAACATACCAAGAGAACATTTAATTCTTGTAGATGATATGAACCGATGTATTTTAAGAAGAAAGATACAAGAATTTTATACTGTGTAGAATGAAGTTCCGACATTGAAGAAATTACTGAAGATTGCGAGAGACAATATTTTTCAAGCTTGGAGAGAAACGCTGCGGAAAGTGATTTGAGACATGGGATTTAGGTTTAAAAAATGTAGAAATGCAAGATGTGTTTTGATTTAAAGAAATGATATTGTAGCATGGAGGACCAGTTATTTATTATACCGTTTGACGGAAGTTTGGCAACATCCCTATTCCGCAAGGTTCGTGGCTTGCTGTTTAATGTGGTGGGAGGAAAGCGGGTGGAATGGAGTGAGTACAGGCGTTAACTTTTTCAAGAATAATGACAGCGCTGAAGGGGCACAGATCCGATGGTCCGATAATACTAACAAGACGGGCATCTTACAGTATTTCGCACGATATAATAGAGAGACCTCTTGCATGTGGCGCTCCTAACGGCTCGACCTCTCAAATCAGGCGGAAATTCAAACTCTTCATTTAAGTTATGGTACTGGATGAGGAAATTAGAGTTCGAAAGGAGCATATTTTGTCCAGTATTTAGTTTAAATGTAAGAGGAAAATCATTTTGAAGGCAAAAGTTACACAATTCTTCTTCACTTTATTGATTCTAATGCATAACATTAATCATGCATAACTTGTTTAGCTTTCCGATTCTTTGATGCACTTTTTTGTGTTCTTTCTTCCTTTTCCATTTTCAGTGACTTTTGATTTAGTACATTGACACATTTGTCAGTAAAACATTCAACAAGAAATAACATTTACACATGTACGAATTTGGATGCACTGTTTCAACTTCCCTTTTATATTGTTCTTATTGCTCTCTAAAAACTCAAGTAACTGTGAAACTTGAAATTGCAATGTACCTACATTGTAACACCATTTCTGTTTGGGAAGCACATATTTCCAGTACGGTACTCTTTATAGAAAATTTGAGTGTTGTGACCTTGCTGCATTTCACCCTATTTGCCAACGCATTACGGCATAAGCGAGAAAATAACAAAATGTTAACTTTTCATTTGTATTTTACTACAAGGAAGATCTAAATTAGCAGAAAAAAGTTAACTAAATGAACCAATTACAGAGTTACATGGAAACTGTAGGGCTAAATATAAATGTTATATTTCATTGTTATAATTATTATTTAAAATCGTTACAAAAGCGGCAAGATACTTACTCTGGCTTGTTCTTCAGAAATCGAAAGAAAGATCGGAAATCCTTTTGTATTTCCTGATCACTGCAATCGTATACTTCATAATACTCTCCAGGGATACTTCGCATCTTCTTTGTACACACTACAATACTACACTACCACAAACAATATGAATACATTGAAATTAATTACATAGTAGCTGAATCTTAATGACATATGCAGAGAACACAGTTGACTCTCCGCAAGGTCAAGCCGCTAGAGGCTCTGTTGTACATGTCGCTCAATATTTCACAAAGATGTCCGTCTTGTTAGTTAAAGTCTTTCCTTTCACTGATCGTGAAAAATTTATAGAGCTTTCTTTTTTTTTCCCTTCTTTTTTTTTTTTTTTTTTTTTTTTTTTTTTTTTTTTTTTTTTTTTTTTTTTTTTTTTGGAAATGAGCAGTGGGTGATTAAATACCAGGTCCTGTACTTAGGACCCTAGCCTTATAAAGAATCTGAAGGGTGGCATATGGTTAGTTGGATAATGATTATTGTTGCTTAACTAATGTTTACTAGCAGCAGACGTCAGATGGACAGTGTTGGTTTCATATTAAAGTGTAAGGAATGTGTTTGAGAAAATCATCAGGGAGGGAAATTGCTATTGAGCTAGATGATTTGAGTATTCAACAATGGATTGGGATGAGTAAGTAGTAAGGATAGGAAATTTTGACGGATCAGCTTGATATATTCTGTGAATTTCATTATACCTAGTATTTCGAATAGTAGGGTGTTGCGAATGCAATAATCTGCTCCTGTTATGGTTCTGCAGATTGCCCTCTGAAGTCCATATAGGTGACGCGGATGTGCTTGGGACCATATGTCGCAACAGTACATCATGTTTGAACGGAGTAGTGTAGTATACAGTAGAGTCTTGATCTCGAGTGAAGTGGAGGTTTTGAACACCGGGTAAAGCTCCATGAATCTCTGGAAGGTACTGTCGCGGACGGATGTGATGTGTTGTCGGTATGTAAGTCGTTTGTCCAAAAATACTCCAAGGTACTTCGTTATTGTGACAAATAGTATATCTTGTTCTTGAATGGAAAGAGAGTCAATTCGATGTGGAAAGCGTTTAGTAAAGACTACAGCATGAGATTTTCTTCCATTTATTTTGAGGCGCCACTTTGTTGACCATTGAGTGATAGAATCTAGAGCTTCCTGTAGTTGGAGACATCCAAAGTGAAGGTTGACATGCTGTGAGTAGATGACAGTGTCATCTGCGTATAGCCCTTGCTGACACTTGGGATGTGTAGGTATATCTTGAATTAAATAGGGAGGGACTTAAAACTGCATCCTGAGGCACTCCTGCTTTGGTGGGGTGAAGATTTGAAATAAGTGGTCCATCCCGTACTAGAAAGGTTCTGTTATGTAGATAACTGTGAATTAATTTAAGGCAGGGGGACGGGATATGTATGCTATCGAGTTTGTATAACAAACCGTCGTACCATACAGTATCAAAGGCTTGTTCTATGACAAGAAATGCTGCTATTGTGTGCTGTTTACGCTGGAAACCATTTTGGATATGTGAAGTGAGTCTGTGAATTGCTTCTCTGGTACTATGATGAGGCTTAAATCCGAATTGTGCATGATGGAGATAGTGAGGGTTGTTTAAGTATCTTTGAATTCGTGCTAGTATCAGTCGTTCATAAATTTTTCCAAGAAAATCCAAAAGACTAATCGGTCTATAATTTGTTGATACAGTCGGATCTTTTCCTGGTTTCGATATGGCTATTATGTGCGCCAGTTTTCATGCTGGAGGGAAATAGTTGTGTTGTAGACAGGAGTTGTATATTTTTGTTAGATGAGTAATGTCCCGTTTAGGTAAATGCTTTAACATATCTGAAGAGATTCTGTCTGGACCTGATGTCTTGTTTAGATGTAGTATATTGATAGCAGTTTTGATTTCTTGAGGATGAGCATATGGAATAGTATTCCTTGTAGGTCGAAGAATTTGGCAAGTAGGTTGGGTTTCTGTTAGGGATCATAGATGAAAGTATTTGTAGAATCCTGGATGTGGGTTTTTGTTGAAGGTGTGATTTTACCTAATATACGTTTCGTGAAGGACCAGAAGTGTCTGGACGTTGGTTGTAACTGTTGTACAGTGTCTTCAAAATGTTTTTTTTTTTGTACATTTGGAATTTCCTACGTAGTCCTCGTTGGTAACTGTAAAATGCAGTTTTTGCTTGCGGATCTCCATACTGTTGCCATCGTTTCCGAGCTTTTGTTTTGGCCTTTAATAAAAGTTCTAATTCTTGATTTGGGATGTAATTTGTTCTTACTGGAGTTGATGTTGATGAGACTTCTAAAAATGTATTTGTTATAGTTGTAGAGAACATATTTATTGCCATATATATGTCGTCAGGTGTTAATTTTGGGATATTTCCTTCTAGTGCGTTATGTAGCCGTTTTGTGTATTCATTCCAGTTAGTGACTCATGTTGCTTGTTTGTGAGGTGAGTGCAGCAGTAGAGGTACCATGAAAGTAAGTAAAACCGGAATATGATCAGAATCTAGGGCACTGATACAGAATTGTTCAAGTGGTATGTGTTTTGTTTTGTGGAGACAAATATCTAGCACGTCAGGTTCTTGGGCTGCAATCTATGGATATCTTGTAGGTTGTCATGGTCCATTGATGGCGTAGTGGAATTGTGTGGAATGTTCTAGTAGAAATTCTCCTTTTTGTGTAGTAATCCTGGAGTTCCAGTCTCGATGTTTCGCATTTAGATCACCGCAGATTATAAAATGTTGATGGTGAGTTATCAGTGATTTAATGTCGTTTTCATTTATGTTGGCATAGGGCGGGTAGTATACGGAAGCAATCAGTTTCAGTGTTATTGAGTACTATGAACACACCAGTGGCCTCAGGTGTTTGAAATATGGGCAGCGTCGCTACTCTGTACGGAATTGTGCGCTTGATAAGGATGGCAGTACTACCACCTGGACATTGATCTCTGTCTGTTCGTATGATATTGTAGTTTCTGATTCGGAGCTTTGTTGAGGGTTTGAGATGAGATTCTGTAATACAGGCTAAGTCCACGCTGTAATTGTGGAGTAGTGTTTGCAGTTCGAATGTCTGGCGAATTATGCCGTTGGAATTAAAATTTAAGACTTTGAGGTTACGACGTAATACTGATGATCTAGGGATGTTCATTTGTTTTGGTAATTAGATTTGTTATACCTTCTATGAACGTTATTAGTTTAGACAGAGGATCGGAGGTTGCCTGTATTTTATGAAGAGTGGATCGGATGATTCGAAGGCAATTAAAAATATTAAAGGAACGAAGCAGGTGTAGGATGTCTTTAAAAAATTCAGCAGGAGAGTCGGGAGGAAGAGTGGTGTTTGTAGAATGACGAAACGTTGTTTCAAAAGCCTGCGGCTGCGCTGGTTGCGAAAGCTGTGGAAAATCAGAGGAAGTCCAGGCCGGTTGTTGAGTTCGATTTTCAAGACAAAACTTTTGAGTGTTGCGTAATTTTTCTAGCAAAGCATTTTTTTCGTTCTAATTGGACTGGACATTGTCCCTAACTAGCTGTGTGTGCACCTTTACAATTTGCACATATGGGTGTGTGAGGTCCCTTAATAGGCCAATCGGAGAATAAATGCTCTTGACTGAATTTAACGCAGCGAAGTTGTAAGTTGCATCGACGAGAGGTATGTCCAAATCCTTGACATTTGTGACATTGAATTATATGAGGACTTGTTCTGTAGCTTTCGATTTTAAAGGTGTGATTGTTAATGTCCCGTAATTGATAAATTGTTCTCGAGTGTTCAGTTTTGGGTAGTGTAACAACCCATATTGGTATAGGTCATCTCATGGGTGCACCTTCGGTGTCATTGCGAGGTACTGTCATCTGTCGGACATGTTCTACTTTGAAGTTGAGAAGTTCGAGTTCAGTTTTTATTACGTCTGATTCGATGAAAGTTAGAAGTCCCTTCAGTACAATTTGTAAAATTTGGTTTCTCTTACGATGAAAGAGTAATGGAACGGAGAAAAATTCTCTCCGGCGCCGGGATTTGAACCCGGGTTTTCAGCTCTAAGTGCTGATGCTTTATCTACTAAGCCACATCGGATACCACCCCGGCGTCGGACAGAATCGTCTCAGTTTTAAGTTCCAAATCTTGGGTTCCCTCTAGTGGCCGCCCTCTGCACTACGTCATAGATGTCTATGAACGGAGGACTGAAGTCCACACATGTGCTGAGGTGCACTCGTTATGAGTGAGTAATTGGCCGGGATCCGACGGAATAAGCGCCGTCTTAAATCACAAATGATTTACGCATATCATATATATTATTTAATGTACTGAAGTACATATGATATTTACATGCAGATATTCTGCGTCATCATACGATGAAAGAGTAATGAAACGGAGAAAAGTTCTCTCCGGCGCCGGGTTTCCCTTGGTTCATGTGAGTGGAATTTAAGGTTTTCAGCCTGGAAAATGTTGTATAGTATATCATAGTCCTTATGATAAGCAGTGTGGTATTTGGTCCCTTCAGAAGAGTAGCCGATTTTCATTGGTTGAGTGAGGAGTGATTGCGGCTTTTCATTGTTAGCGAATGAAATGTCTGGTGGAATGTTTGTAACTACGATTGGTGGCATTCTTGCTTGTTTGAGATGAGTAGTGGGATTGTTTGTATTTTGGTTGGTATTAGTTGTATGCTGTAGGTTTTCATCATTAGGTGAAGTTACGTCAGTGTCCATATGAGACGCAAGAGGTTCAAAGCTGTTCTCTAGGTTAATGTCTGGGTGAATAATTGACTCTTGCGAAGTGTCAGGATTGTATCTGAATTTGCAATAATTTGTTATTGAGTGGGAATTAATTTTGCTGTTTTTCGTTGACTGTTCAGAGTTGTTTTTTCCTTCTGTCAGTGTTGTTTCTACTGATGTTTCGGAATATTGTTGAGTTAAATGAAGTTTTTTCGAATCCATTTTGTTTTTTGTTGACGTTCGCGAGAAGTTTCTGAGACTAGATGATTGTATCGTGAAGATGGTTTCATTACCTGAAACATGCGGTATTAATTGCAAATCGTCGTCCTCTGGAGACGACATCGTAGTATTGGATGTTGATGTTGGAAGCAGTTGTGGCCGGTTTAAATCTTGTGATGAACACTAAATCTTCTTTCTGTGAAGAAAAGTAGAGCGGAAGCGGGCAGTCCCGCCGAAACAGAAGTCCGGAATAAAGTAAACAAAACGTAGGTAGAATCACTTATAATGTTGCACAGTCATGATAAAATTAGTATAATGAAACAATATACTCTGATAATAATTGAAGAACACAAGGAAACACTCAATAACACGAACTATATACTTGAGAGGCACAGTAGCGATGTGTATGAAACACTCGTCTAAGTACAGTACGTCCACTCAGGAAGGCAGTACGTGCTCGAATCAGTTTTCTCTAGCACGCATCTTCTAATACAGTGGTATTCAATCTATGGTTGTCTTGATTACGTATGTTAAAATGGTAACATAAGTATTTATTTTATTATACTTGCTGATCATTATTGCATTATATTATAGTTTCTTTTGCAATATCAATTTTTGTTTTTCTTTGCTTGAATAACATTTTGCGTAAATCATTAGTATTATTATTATTGCATCAATAACTATTGTATTATAATAATATTAATGATAATAACAATAATAATAATAATAATAATAATAATAATAATAATAATAATAATAATAATAATAATAATAATAATAATAATAATGTCTGAAAATAGAAGACACCGGTAGATCACTTTTACAATTAAAACGAATTAGAGGGAACGAAATCTGAAGGAAAAACACGAAACTGAGAACAATCAACTTTCCAAAGTAAATCAACCAGATGAAGAATGTTGAATGAAAGCAAAATTTTTAATTTAACAAATCCAAACTTACGAGAAACAAAATTGTAAATTCCATTAAATCAAATTGAAAATCTGCATACCTACTATTATTTGACAAGTCATTAATAAATCTCAAATAAGACTGTAATATTATTGGCATGTTTGTAATCTTCGTACTCGATGAGTAATGCAAAATTAATCAAAGAATTTTTACGATAGTAGTAATGGAACTATTCATCATTGCGAGGTGAACCTAGCGGCAGAAATTGTAATAACGCTCCGAGACCCACTCTTTATCATCCTAAGCGCCAGCTTTTATAATCTCGTACGCAACGCTCGTAACACACTCTATTAACTGTTCAGTCGCCATTCCCAAAATGAATGCGAGACGCGGGAAAACGCTGGTTGCAGCGAACTGCGAGTAGAACGCTGCAGTCCCGCCACCTAGGCGGGATTGTGTCGCTGCGGTGTGAGTGAATCCCTATCCCGCTGTACTCTATAATTCGCATCGGTTTCGCATTCGCTGACGCTCTCGCGTCCCGCGTTGGTGTGAGCAGACCTTTATGAAGACAATGAGCGTTAATAACAATAGGCATCTTAGTCCTATGTGCTTTCCGCCTTTACTCCGAAGGAAGATTCCATGGTACTTACTTCTGTCGGAGGCTGAGTAGGTCCCAGAGTCATAGTGCAACCGAAAGGACTTGGTCAATTATTGGAAATATTCACGATCCAATCGGGAATCGAAACAGCGACCTTTGGTTTTTGTAGAATAGCACCTCAATCATTACACTATTTCGTGCCTATGTCATTCATCCATATAGGTGTAGGCTAAATAGGGAAACTATTTTTCTTGATCTCTCCATATTGTATACAATTGAAGAGTCCATTGCAAAAAGGGGGACTGTCGTAAATTTGTGAAAAATGAGATCAAGGTTCAGTACTATAGATGAAAAAGAGTAGAATACAATACACTTTGTTGCACTGCAAGAAAGAAGATAGTTCCAGATGTACATCGTGTTGACGAATTGGTTTACAACACAAAAAGGGGGAATGTCAGAGCGAAACAGTATAAAACAGGAGAATGTCATGTATTTACATTGGCATCTATATGAAAAGACTAAGAACTCGTTTGTTTACGAGAATTATTTGTTCATAGTTATGCGTAGACATTTTCTGCTGTATTATGTATTATTATTTTTTACTTACTTTCACTTTTACTAGCTTTCCACTTTACGGCAGTTCGCTCTTTGATTCCTGCTTTCAAGAGCTTCTTATTCTCCCACTGTCCCTCTTCCATCCCTCTCTTCACCATGAAAGTGTGTATTCCTTCATATCATGTCTTTCTAGCTCTTCCACGCTTTCTTCTGCCTGGCACAGTCCAATTGAGGATACATTTAGGCCACCGTTCCTCCGACATCCGTTGTACATGTCCATACCACTGTAAAGACCTATTTTCTATTCTGTCCATAACAGTTTCATCTACATCAATTTCTTCCCTAATATATGTGTTTCTTACATTTTCTAGTCTGGATATCCTCATACTTCTTCGCAATTCATCCATTTCTGTCGCCAACACCCTTTTCTGCATTTTTTCATAAACAGTGTTGGTGACATCCGCATCCCTGTCTTAGTCCTTTTGTTGTAATGAATTCTGATGATAACCGATTTCCGACTTTAACACATGGCTTACATTCGTACATTCTTTTAATAAAAGTAATGAGAGCTTTAGGGATTCCAAATTGCTCCATTGACACTCAAAATCTGTTGATAGGTATAGAATTATAGGCCTTTTCAAGATCGATAAATACCATATGTACTTCCTTTCCATTGACCACCATTTTTTCAATAATTTGTCTGATCACAAATATATTGTGCAATCATGATTTACCGGTTGTAAAGCCTGCCTGATCTTCTGATGTTTTATGTCCCATTATTTCCTCCAATCCAATTTTAATAATGGTACTTAAAATCCTACTAATTTTTGCCATGACACTAATGCCTCTATAATTTGCTGTTATTTTTTAAGTTTGAAAATTATGTCTAAATATGGCATATTCGGAAGACAGTGAAGGTGAGTGCATCAGTCTTAAGAAGATAAACACTGGTACAAGGGAACATGAAGTTACAAGTAGTGATTTAATGAAGACTTTGAGGTTATCAACATATGAAACTGGACCAGACTGCAAGAGCAAACGTTATCGGTGTTTTGAGGTCATTTCGCAACAAGAAATTAAACGCATTATTAAAGATTTTAATTCTTTAGGATCTCTGGATGAACAAAACGCATATCTATGCGGATTAATAACCGAACATTCGATTCAGTATCGTAGACCACGAAACCCAGAAGAAAATGCTTTATTTCCTGATAAGTTTTATTCATACAGAATGAGAATCGTCAAAGAAGATGGTACCAAAGGAATTTCTGTATGCTATAAGACATTTTACATGGCATTACCAAGAAACGTATTCAGAAAACTGTAAAACTACTGGGACACAATCGACAGATCGACGAGGCCTATATGACCACAATCACTACAGAAAACCAAAAGATGTCGCAGACAATGTGGTCAAACATATCAACTCTTTCAAGGGACGGCAGAGCCATTACAGTAGGAAGAAAAGTGAGAGAGTTTATGTATAGTAAGCGAGTGGATTTAGCCTATTTGGGAAATCTCAGACCTCGAGTGACATTTATTAGAACTATTTCGTGAATAAAATAAAAACGTAAATAATATATCCCTAAAATTCGCTCACAAAATATTAATAATTATATATTTATGAATAATTAACCTATTCAGACATTGTGAAGTCTAAATAGGTGAATAACGACTACTGCAATAAATAAATTGAATGTTATTCAGTAATGCCAATTGAGAGAAGAAAAATACAGGTTTAAAAACGACGGGTACTCGGGAAAAACGATCAAGGTCCATCAAAAATTGAAATTGAGTTAATAATGCCATCTTATAGTGGAAAGGGAGTACTATCATTTGGTCTAGCTAGTTTTCTGTCAAATTGATTATGATCCTCGAAAATGAGCGTTAAAATTTTCATGTACTTTTCTTTTTTAATTTAGGCCGACCAGAGGCCGTTAACAAAAGTTATTTTTGTTTTCTGTTTTCGTTTTCACTTGTTTCCTTTGTTTTACTTACACTAATACAAACACAACATCCATGCCCGAGGCGGGACTCGAACCCACAACCCTTCGGACCAAGTGATAGAGTCATGCCGTTCCCCTACCGCTTGAGCCATCCGGGCCGGCTTAATATAGGTTTAAAAATTAATGTTAATTACACATACTGCGCGTTCCTCTTGTTATTATAACAGAAATACATTTTCATTATCTGCTGAAATTATAACTTAATTTAAACATCTTATAGTATGTATAATTACAAATAACCTGATTAATACATTAATTATTGTTATGAAGGAGTGCCATTTTCTTTAGATAGAATGGATATGGAATTAGAAGATGAAGATGTAGATGAGGAAGTAGGATTTCGCACTTCATTTAGTACAATGGATTCATGCTCATCGATTTACGTGGAAAAAGTTGGCGACATTGACTAAACAAAGAACGACCATGGGATAAATTGATAGTGATAAATCGAGCTGCAGAAATTATCGTGATGTATGACTGTGATTGGTTGGAATTCAAAATTTTATTACACTTAATTGCCGAAAATAGAATGACGTCATATAAACGAAATAGTCTTCCAGATACATTAAATATATTAATAAAACTAGCCGCACCCGTGCGCTCCGCTGCACCCGTTAGAAATAAATATAAAGTAATTATATAATTAAAATAGGACATTTGATCCAGGGAGCATTCGTGTTTGATAGAAGGATAAATCGTTTAATACGTTACTTAATTTAAATTGTATTTTAATAATTAAAATGCGATCATTTTGGTCCAGAGACACTCATTTGGTGCAATGACAATTCCTTTAACATGTTTCTTAATTTTTACTACATGCAACCATAGTTTAATGAAGATTGACATCATTTAGATTTAATGCCTATACTTTATTTTACTTGTTATAGGTTTCCATTGAATTATGGTAGTAACTTAATTTTAACCCTTGTTTTCTACGTATTCAGTAAATGGCGCTTGGCCCACTATGGTTCTGAACCCTTCAAATAACTTAAATTATATAATATAATATAATATAATATAATATAATATAATATAATATAATATAATATAATATAATATAATATAATATAATATAATATAATATAATATTATATTATATTATATTATATCATATTATATTATATTATATTATATTATATTATATTATATTATATTATATTATATTATATTATATTATATCAGAAGTTACTGTAATAACATTATAGCATTATGTCCACCTAGAGAAACTACACTTTCCAATGGTGAAATAATAATTAATTATACAAATCGGTTAATTTAGCTTCCGATATTACTTCATACAAACACAGAAACATTCTCTGTAGGCTATCTTTCAGAGCTTTCGATTGTTGTTGTCCAAGGCCCCTTATAGACAAAGTCATTTGTTTTTTAATTCATTATACGGCCTTAGATGACAGTTATTTTAATTTTAAAACTCATTTATCTCATTAAATATCAGTCCTATCAAAATTTTTCGAGGAATAATACTTATCGAAAATTATTTTTAAAGAAACGTTTGTTATGTAATATTTTTCACAAAAATCAATAATAAGCGAGATATTTCGATTTATTTAATTCAGGCCCCCTTACAACCTCCCTTTTAAATAATGTATTTTGAATGCCATATAGCCTAAAATCTAAGTTACAACGAACTTAATTTATATTCCAATTTTCATCGAAATCCGTTCAGCCATTATCGCGTGCAAAGGTAACAAACATACAGACAGACAGACAGACAGACATACAAACAAAAATTTCAAAAAAGCGATTTTCGGTTTCAGGGTGGTTAATTATATATCTTAGGACCAATTATTTTTGGAAAATCGAAAATTACCAGAAAAATTTCGGCCACTGATTTATTATTAGTATAGATGTATTAAATGTACGAAGAAGAAAAACCGCCACCTGTTTCATATGAATATTACACGAAGATATTCAATACGAGATTTAATATCGCATTTGGCTATCTATGCTTCGATATATGCAGTGCATGTGATAAGTACCAGGCTAATGCAAAGGTGCTTCAACAAAAGTTATCCGATTCTTCCTTATCAGGAGATGAAAAACACAACATTGAGAATCAGATAAAGACAGCACAAGTGGAAAATGAAGTTCATAAACATAAAGCCGAAGTATTTTATAACAGAAAACCAAAAGCAAGGAAGAACAGCATGAAGAGTGGCATGCACGAAGCTATTACTTTTGATTTTCAGAAAAAAAACTTATGATGCCTAACTTTACAATGAACGATGTATAATATAGACAACTATCATTCTATTCCTTCAACATCCGGGATATTTACTATTCTACTGATATCAAGAAACAGTAGGAAAAAAAGTTTTGATGAAGTGACCTCATTCCTTCATCGTCCAATTTTTAATATTTTATAACCCAAAGTGAAGAATCTTGAGGTGCTTTGTGATGCATGCGCCGGTCAAAACAAAAGCATTGTGTTTTCCGGTTTTCCCATAATGTGGTGTATGCTACTCGGAGACTGGTTTGCATTAAAGTAACATTTCCCGTTCGCGGATATTCTTATTTAGAATGCGACCGAAATATGGCTCTCATAAACCAGAAATATCCAACAGAATTACCAGAACATTGGATAGAAGTACTTGAGAGTGCTCGCATGAAGCCATCTGCTTACCATATTGTTTAACTTATGTTGACCAAGCTATGCTGAGTAACTGGACACTGTACTTGGCACCCTTGTTTAAGAAGACCTGCTCGATTGCGACAAGACCTATCACTGAAATTGTTGCTTCGATTAATCACCCCCATCTATGATACCAATAACAGATCCTCTTATTTCAGATGTGTTACCAATTTTATGGGATAAATTCAAAGATTTGCAACTCCTCCAGCAGTTTTGTTGTGCAGATGCAGCAGAATATTACAACAAACTCTATCGCAAAAGTCCTTCCATTTGAAATAGCAGAGTAAACAGACCTTTCTAAGATTACTGACATTCCTCCTTTTTGTTATTTATTATTTGCATTAATGGTTGACATTCCTCCTTTTTGTCATTTATTGTTTGCATTTATTGATGAAAAATTATTCTGGTGACAATGATTGATTAGCAAGAGCTACAGTTTACTACATATCATTTCTGTAGTATGTGTTGAGTTGTGTAAAAAAAAGAAATACACGAGTTATATTTGCTGTATGTTCTGTAATATGGTTTCAACGTTTAAATTTCATATCCTGCAAAACGAAATAAATTCGCCATTCCCCCTTTTTGCATTGGACTCTTCAATTTGTTATATTTTTAATTGCTCTCATACTAGCTGGTTTGGTTTCTTTGTATATTATTGTGTATTTTGCCAAACATTTTAAAGTCTAACAGTTCCCATTCGTCTTTTTGCCTTTTCGATCAGTGTCCTACATTCGCACCTAAGATTATAAAGAAACGAAGGCATTGCTAAGACTGTACACAAGTTTAAAAGTGCTTCAGTTCTTGCCTAGTTTTGTAATATTCATTTTACTGTGCAGTCAACTTATGTTTTCAATACAGTGCGTCCTCTATATTTCTACATAATACATTCGTATTGGAGTTCAACGAGTTTCACTGTTGTCTATACGTGCGCTCTTGTGATTCAGCATGTCGGTTTCTATTTGTACATTTCACGCTGCAAGAAAATTTAAAGCTTCAAATATTGTCTTAGGTTTAAAGCCCAAAGTCGTCGTTCATATTTTCTTTCTGACTGCATTTATAATGATTCTTTGATAGGAAACATAAGCTGATTTAATTATTATCAGCTTTCAGCTATTCTGTTGATGGAGTTGTAGCCTTAAAAAAGGACACGCTAACTTTTCTTCAGTCTGACTTCACTTAGTTCACCGTATTAAGATGGATAACTACTTATGTTATGAGTCGAAGTTTCAATTAGTTACATCTTTAGGATCATCAAAATGTACTAGTTCCCATCGTATAAAGGTGGCAATGCCAGGGAATGGAAACAGAGATACAAGAAGAGTCAAAATTCTTTTGACGTAGAATTACGTCTACGTCTTTTTCCTCACTAGGAATGGAAGTGACTTGAGAATTGAGACACGTAAAACTGCAACCCCCCTTCATTGTTCACCACGTAGTATTCACCTTGTCCTCCTAGTTCTCGTATCCACCTTGTTCTAGAAATATGCATGATAGACATAATATATTGACAGATTGGTTCGACAGAACATTTGAATATCTGTGTATTGAGTGTAAGTAAGTTCACGTAAATGTTCTTTCTATTCCCCTCGTTTACTTGTATTATCTTTGTTCTCCCTGTATTTTTCTTTCTCTCCTTGTATTCCCCTTATTCTCCTTCTCATCTTCTTGCCCTTTTTGCATTCCTCTTTTTCTCCTTGTATCCTCCATTTTGTCATTGTATTCCTTTTTTATCCTTTCAGGTCTATTCCCTTGTTCTTCTTCTCGTCCTCTTGGCCTTCTTGTATTCAGTATCTCTCATGTTCTCCTTGTATCCTTCACTTTTTCCTTGCATTTTCCTCTTCCTCCCTGTATTCCCTTATTCTCCGTGTATTGTTCTTGTTCTTCTTGTATCTTCCTTGTTTTTCATGTATTCTCCTTGATCTACTTTTCTTCTCATTCTCTCTCTATTTCACTTTTTCTCCTTGTATTCCCATTGCTAATCTCCTCTTTCATTCCTTCTTGTGCTCCTTTTCTTCACTTGTTATCCATGTAGTCCGCCTTGTTCTCCTTGTCTTTTGCTCGTTCTCTTTGTACATTTCATTCTTCTTTTATTCTCTAATTTCTCTTCACTTCCCTTTGCTTTCTTTACATTTCCCTTGTTCTCATTGTTTTCTTTTTGCTTTCCTTCTTTCTCATCGCCCTCACATTTCTTTCGTTCTTCTTGTAGTCGCCTTGTTCTTCTTGTATTGCCCTTGATACTCTTGTCTTACCCTTATTGTCCTTGCATTTACACTGTTTTCTTTGTTATACTCTTTTTCTCCTTCCTTTCCTCAGGTTCCCTTTTTCTTGCCCTTTCTCTCTTTATCTTCCCTCCTTCGTCTTGTATTTCTCTTGTTCTCTTTGTATTCCCCTTATTCCCATTGTATTCCCCTTGTTATTCTTGTATTCCTTTTATTGTCCTTGTTTCATTTCTCGCATTACCCACACTTAATTTCTGCGTAAAGATACAGTATGCAGCATAGAAAAGCTGTGCCTCTGTAGAATTTTTAGTGTTTGGAATGTTGAATACATATATTTTCGTGAAAATTTGAAAATGAGTTTTTCAGAATTAGTACTTTCGCACTAATAGTGTAAACACGTTCTTCATTCGTGCTTTCTAATAACTTGTTTCATATATGCGGGATACTATAACGTTGTTGAAATATCAGATAACTCTTTTCAATTATGCTGGTAAGAATAAATAATTACAAACTGACCACAGGTACGCACTCTGGAACTGGAATGCAATTCTGAGGAAGCTATGAAAGAGGCTCAGCGGAAGGCAATGCAAGATCTAGTTCGCAGACTGTCCTCAGCCCTGGGCACCGAATACAGTGAAGCCATGTTGTCATCTCCGGATGGCCTTATACATAAAGCATCTGAACTGGTACAGGTTAGTTAGGTTGCAGCAGAGTATCAGTTTTTAGTAATATTACAGTGTAGTATCTTAGAGTAGGCTAATTTCTGATTCAATAGTTTGTGTCTGTCTTTATTTTCGAGCAGTAATGTTAAAAATGCAGGAATTCAAAATGCAAAGCGTTCAGTATAACTTGTTGAGTCCACCGTTATGGAGAAACTGTTAGCACGTCTGACCGTATAACAAGCGGACCCGGGTTCAAATCCTGGTTGGGACAAGTTACCAGGTTGAGTTTTTTTTCTGAGGTTTTCATTATGACGATAGAAAATTCGTCACAGTGATAGCCAACGCCCTGATCTCTTGATATTGTACTTGAGTACTACTATATTATTTAACGACGTCATCTATAGTAGAGATAATCCAACATGCCACAGTGGTAATTTAAAGAGTCTAGCAGGCCAAAAATTATTGCTCGAAAACTAACTGCTCAATTTTCATACAATTTTTTATCTATCTTCAATTATTGATAGTAAGTAAATTTTACACAATGTGAATGAAAACAGGTCTTAATTCAAAAAAAAATAAAACTAGCAATTATTGTAATTTTTTTTTCGATTTCAGTGAGAAAAGAAATTAATATTCATAATGTGACGGGCACCTAAAATTGAAAGAGTAAAACGAGGGAATATTCTTATTTACGATACTCATTCACAAGTCAGATGCATCCCCATAAGAATCTGTATCCTCGCTGCCAGTCTGTTCTTCGGCAGCACCGAGTAATGGAAGCTCGAAGAGTAACTGCAGCACTTCTCTTGAAAACCGCCACGATTTTCCCTCATCAATTTCCCTAAGCGGTAATATAAGTGTCAGAAGACATAAGTAGCTTGTGGAAAAGATCGATATTTGTGTTTTTTCTTGATATTTTTCTTGTGAAGACTTCTCTGAAACGTCTGTTATTATTCTTGGTATTCCACAGATAGCTGACCAATATGTATAATACACTGTCCTATGATCTGCTGAATCCTCTATATTCAATACCCTCTAAAAACCATTTTGGTCATAATTGAATTATGCCCACATATTGCTTTCTAACAATGAAGTCTAATGATTTATATAGTTTGAATTAAAAAAAGCCACTGAATTTAAAGCAAAAGGCTTGTTAAAAGTCACTGTTAGGTTGAAAATTTCCTCTATTTGCCACCACTTACTGTCAAAATCCTTTAATTTGTGAAAGTGGATCTAAGGGATTTTGAATTTATAGGATTCTGCTCTCCATGAACGAAGAGTTTATAAAAGGTTGCAGGCATATACTGTAATACCATCTGTACGTGGGTAAATAAAATTACCTTGTGTCCCTTGCTTACATCGCACCTTGGAAAGAAGACGACTACAAGTGCAAAACCATACTAATGAGATATTTGAAGTTTCATGTGTAATAGGTCCATTTGATTTACAGTACTTCCATACGAACACAATTTCGCCCTGCCTACAAATTTTAACCTACGGCTTTTGGTCATGTAGAAACAAAGAGATAAAGTTTTTTTGCATTAGGCAGCAGTGTTATCTCAATACATGACATTTTTGCACTTGTGGCCCTATTCTTACCAAGGTGCGACATACCAAATATCTGTTTATCAATTGCAAACTCACAAGAAAGGACTTATAATATTACATGTAGATAGCTTATTAGATTTATATCTATTCCCGTAATATCTCTGGAAGTGAAAACTTTCCTGAAAACTTTTCTTGCTGTTTTTCCATCGTTTCTGTTGCATCTGCTTTTATTTAGCATGTCAACAAGTAGTCCCATTTCCTGCTTGAACTCATCCTATTTTTCTCACTATATATTATGGTCGATGTAAGTTATTGTTATAAAATTTTGCATTTCCTCTTAATTCTTAATACCGATTAGGGGACAATTGTAAATCAATAATCAAGCCAGAGCCTTATTATGTGGCATTGTTGTTCTTTCCTGCAAAATAAATTTTCGCTGTTTCTTTCTTTATTTATTTTTTTCATTTTGTCGCAAGTTGAAATGATGCAAGTGAAAGTTTTCCTACAATATTGGCCGCATCTCTTTTCCCAGAAGCTCTAAGATTCATCTGATTAGCAGAAAGTTATTCTTCTGGCGACCTTTCTTCAAAAATTGTTCCATTTTTTCTACTTTTTGATCTTTCGCTCAGTTCTCCGAAACGTTTACCTGGACATACTCGACTGCTTTTACTGGCAGACTCAAACTCAAACTCTATGTTTTGTAGTATATGGTAAATCATTACTCGTTTCATTCTCAAATTTTACATCCTGGCCCAACCATAGTGCATTGTATTTTAATAAATATATTTTTTTTCTAATTTCTTCAGTATTTTTCCCACCGTAATCGAATTTCCGAACATAGTAGACCTATTGACTCCTTTATTGACTTTAAAATGTCTTCAAAACAATCTTGGAGACCAAATTATTGTCGGATATATATTTGAGAATTTTGCTTTCCCTCGCTCTTGCTTCACACCTCGAAATCAGCCCTCAGCGTTACTGAGCGCATAATAATATCTGTAATATTGACAAATAATATTTGAGGAGGAGGGTTCATTCCTGTACTGTGGATTGAATTCGCCGTAGCTCAGTAGTCAGAGCGCTTGGTACGTAGAACCAAGGACCCGGGTTCGATCCTCGGCGCCGGAGCGAATTTTTCTCCTCAAATATTAATTGGCAATATTACAAATATTATTCTGTTGGACAAATTAATAAATCTATAATATTCTCATAGCTGCAGTGTATATATTTGTACAGATTATTGTGCAAGTAACTGCGGAATCCCGGCCAAACAAGTCACTCAGTTGAGTCCGCTCCTAATATAATGGCAGTTGACATTGGACATATACGTCAACATATATCCCTAACATGGAGTCAGGCCACAAAGGGAAACATTGAAGGAGGAGGGTTCGGTCCGGTACTGTGGATTGAATTCGGTGTAGCTCAGTGGTCAGAGCGCTTGGTTTGTAGAACCAAGGACCCGGGATCGATCCCCGGCACAGGAGCGAATTTTTCTTCTCAAATATTAATTGTGAATATTACAGATATTATTCTGTAGGACAAATTAATAAATCTATATTATTCTCATAGCTGCAGTGCATATATTTGTATAGATTACTGTGCACGTAACTGCGGAATCCCGGCCAAACAAGTCACTCAGCTGAGTGCGCTCCTAGTATAATGGCAGTTGACATTGGACATATTATACGTCAACATAATATATGCCTAACAAGGAGTCAGGCCACAAAGGGAAACATTGAAGGAGGAGGATTAGGTCCGGTACTGTGGATTGAATTCGGCGTAGCTCAGTGGTCATAGCATTTGGTACGTAGAACCAAGGACCCGGGTTCGATCCCCGGCGCCGGAGCGAATTTTTCTCCTCAAATATTAATTTTGAATATTACAGATATTATTCTGTAGGACAAATTAATTAATCTATCATAGTTAAAATTAGTTTCAATTGCGTTATTAGCTTCAACGTGTTTGTGAGTTAAATAAACTGGTCTTCTTTAAAAATTTCGGTCTGGTAATATCGCTTCTGTTATACTTTTCCTGATAATTTCTAATGTAGGCATATGTTTCCCCATTCTTTGTTTTGCGCTGTTCATCGAATTTTCAAACAGATTTCTGTTTGAGCTTTTATGAAGACATCTATGGCCAAGTGGATTGATGGATGTGACTTATAAAAATTATCTTTAAAATCTTTATGAAATGACTGCTCCGTTGGTTGTGCGTGGATACCAGAAGTAGAAGCCCACAGTGAAAAGGAAAGGTAGGCCTACTGTTTTCGGACACGTAAGTTTCAAGAATATAGTCACATAAACTGCTCACTAATAAGGTCTACAAAGGCTTCTTCAATTTCATCTGAACTCAAATTAGGCAACCCAAAGAACAATTGAAGCAGTGAGATCAATAACCATTTAAGTCCATTTACACAAGTTTCGAGAAAAATGCAAGACAACTTTGTTTATTCCTTACCTAATTATTATTTTTGCACGTAATATTCCTGGTTGTTTTAGAGATAAAGACAAAGTAGTAGGGTAAACATTGGTAATTTCGTGATAATTTCATGAAAATTAATTTAAAATACAAATGTGTAAATATATCTTTATTCCCGATTTTTTCATCTAAAAGACGATGATTTGCTGTACAAATCTGGAGGCATAAAAGATTGGATACGTTCTTGAATATCTGCCAAAAACCACTTTTACAACTTAAGCTGAAAGGTTGGTTATTTCGTGATAACCTTGGTAATTTCGTGATATTACATTGATAATTTCGTGAGAGGTAGAAGAATTGTGGAAAAATTCATTAAAGTCAAATGAAATTCTCATTTATTGTTACAAGACTTCAAACATAGTAATTCCGTCTAATATTCATAGCAAGAAAACATAGAAATAGCAACAAATAATAAGAATGAAATCAAAGTAAAAATTGAAATTGAAAAGGGATCTTCTTTGCCCTGAAAGGGTGAACACTTTTATTACGGACTTTACTATAGCCTATATTACTAGGGTAACTCCAAAAGTAATGCAAAACATTTGTTTAAAAATTATAGTTTTATCCTACAGCTTTGCTATTTTCACAGAATGTAGATACATCCTTTAGGAACAAAATGTCACTTTTCTACATAATCTCCGTTCCTTTCAACTGTCTTACGTAACCTAGGGACGAGGGCCTGTAGACCAGCACGGTAAAAGTCTGGACCAACACGTCTGAGCCACTCTTTAGCAGCGTGCACAAGGGAATCATCTTCTAACCTCGTTCCGCGAAGGGATCCTTCAGTTTACCAAAGAGATGGTAATCGCACGGTGCCAGTTCAGGACTGTAAGGCGGATGTTTCAGTGTTGTCTATCCGAATTTTCTGATCTGGTCTGTGGTCTTGTGACTGACATATGGCTGTACGTTGTCGTGCAATAGCAGAATATCCAGCTTCTCCCGATGTCGTCGAACGCTACTCAGTCGAGCTTGAAGTTTCTTGAGAGTTGCAACATACCCGTCAGAATTAATGGTGGTTCCGTGTGGCATGATGTCCACAAGCAAGAGTCCTTCTGAATCGAAAAACACAGTAGCCATAACTTTTCCTGCCGAAGGTGTACTTTTGAATTTCTATTTCTTTGGTGAATTTGCATGATGCCACTCCATTGTCTGCCTTTGTCTCTGGTCCAAAATGGTGGAGCCATGTTTCATCTTCTGTCACAATTCTTGCAAGTAAGTCATCTAGCACTTATCATTGGCACTTAGCATGATAACAAATCAAACAGAATCTACACTGAACTCACTGCGTCACCGTTTTCTTTTTTGTTATCACATCTTGTCTTCAGATTTCTAAAATTCCTATTGTAATACATTTTATACTATTTTAAAAATTGTAACACTTAATGCTCAACAAAATTTCGCCTCAAACAGCTAAGATTTCTATCAGTAAAGCTAAGCCTATATGGCGACTACAGCTGTATCTAAAATTCCAAAAATATTTCCTAAAATTTCATGAAGATATAAAAAATCCTTGTACCAAATATCATATGCTTATCTTTAGTAAGAAGCCTGTAATGTAATTACAAACATCCACAAAATTTGTACTCCTGAGAAGTCGACGTTAACTTGCTCCCTCCAAACATAAAAGCTCACTGAAGCAGCGACAATAGTCACACAAAGCGTAGCTTGTATGTTTCTGGAAACTGGACAACATATGCAATCCCTTGGCGGAAATTTGAATCTCGTAACACCATTGGTTAGTTCACGAAAGGGCAAAAAAAAAGTATCACGATATAACCACTGCCACGAAATTACCAATGTTTACCCTGTACCAACTTTTAAAGTCGTAACACTTGTGGAAATATCCAAAATTTAATTTCAAATGAATGGCCAGAATTGGACTTGAATAGTTATTCATCTCACCGATTCAATTTAAACAGCAATTCATGGGTTCACCTTCACTTTTGTATAAACGAGCTTATTCTAACTCAGCAATTTGACGGTACCAGCTTTCTCCTAGATGAAAGTGGCAACAATAAAGCGTAGCGTTCCGAAATACTGTACTGTTCTGGTTACTCAAAATGTAGGATAATATATCAGGATCAAACTATTCATTATATAAAGAGTAAATGCGTTTCCATATGTTTTCATAGCATGCAGTTGAATTTGTCGTTAGTAAACAGAAAACAGCCTGATAAAACGTATCACATGAAAGGTGTAGAATTGCTTGAAATACTGCGGACTAGTATAAAATGTGCCATCTATTACAACAAATTTTCCATATTTCACTAAAAACTGCAGATTTGTTTCACATGTTAGGATTACTGTCATTAAAATGAAAACAAACCGCTCTTCCCTACTGGTAACAGTATTCACTTCATTTAAATCGATTCAAAACTTTTTAAATGAACTAGGATTTTTCGGTAAAGTCTTTCTACGTTCAGAGTAAATAGTTTGTCTTATGTTGTTAATGTGACAATGTGTCATATTAGAATTGTCTTAGTTCACTAGGTCTGTTCTAATTATTTTAAGAGGTCTGAGGTCCAAGTCTTCTCACGCTTTTCTTTTGCAAACATAACGAATAATATGTTTTTCTATGTCATTAAATACAGACGTTTGAGATGGGCAGGGCATGTAGCACGTATGGGCGAATCCAGAAATGCATATAGAGTGTTAGTTGGGAGACCAGAGGGAAAAAGACCTTTAGGGAGGCCGAGACGTAGATGGGAGGATAATATAAAAATGAATTTGAGGGAGGTGGGATATGATGATAGAGACTGGATTAATCTTGCACAGGATAGGGATCGATGGCGGGCTTATGTGAGGGCGGCAATGAACCTTCGGGTTCCTTAAAAGCCATTTGTAAGTAAGTAAGTATGTCATTGTCCTCCATGTTGACATGGCTATGCGAATTACTTTCTGATAGAACAGTACTTACATTTGATCCCGTGTTTATCGAGCAGGGCAGTTCCGAGATGTACATCTCCAAAATATATTATCGCCTCTTTGCTTACGGAACTTTCTGTATTAAAAGTACTGTACACAACGCATTCGATACCATTATTGGTAACAGTCCGTAATAGTGAACTCATTGTAAACACACTGTAAGCAAAGGCCGAGCAGGATAGAGTGCAACACCACTGACAACACACTGTAAGCAAAGTCCGAGCAGGATAAAGTGCAAGACCACTGACAACACACTGTAAGCAAAGGCCGAGCAGGATAAAGTGCAAGACCACTGACAACAAACTGTAAGCAAAGGCCGAGCAGGGTAGAGTGCAAGACCACTGACAACACACTGGCAACTGTACACAAAAACTCAGCGAGATAGACACCAACACAGGTGCACTTTCTGAAAAGTTGAATCTTAATATAGTGCACTTTAAAAAATATCTAAAACTTTGGAAACAGTGTGCTTTCAAAGCCATTTAAAACTTTTGAAATATCGAACTTGTGTGCTTTCGATGCGTACTCCGCCTCATTGACGACAATTAAATGCCTGTGCTTTTAGCTTATATTGCTTCAATTTTCCGTGTATACAATTTACACACTGAATTGGTCAGTCTATGCGATTTTTTTTAACTTTACTTAGAGTTACAGAGCACATTTTGAACGAAAAAAGTAGTCTAGGATTACACTTCTAGCTCTTTGTCTAAATAGTTATTATATTAAAGTTATCATATTTGGAGTGTTAACATTTACGGAATTGAAGTATAATGGCGCATCACATTTTCTCAAAACACAGGGTGTAAACGATATCAACTCTGAAAAAATATTTGTCATAGAGCAATAAATAACTAAATGAAAAGTGAAATAACATTTTTTTGTAACTGGCAAGGTTTTCCCGGAAAAAAAGGGTTTTGTGAGTCTAACTTTTTTGAAAATGGGACTAGACAATCATTATTTACTTTGCCCGATACATACGCTGGAGCAGTAATTTTTTACTCTGTTATGTGTTGGGCGCAATGTCATTGGAAATGGCGTTCAATTCAGTAGAAATGTAAACAAATATTAGACCATTATTAATCTCAAAAACTTAAATATAAAATTACATGAAATAATTAAATTTCACTAGACATTTTGTCGAACACATCGGTATGTATCTATGTATATAATTTTGACAGTTTATATCGTTTATACCTTGTACGTTCATAATAAGAGAAATTGTTAAAGAGGCTTACAATATTATGAATACATATGTGGAAGATCATTTTGTTAATTTTTTTCCGAAATGATTTTAATAACACATTTTTGACAGGAGACTTCTCGTCTTAGAACTCGATCATCCACTGTAACTGACACGTTGTCAGCTGTAGAGACAGAACTCAGGAGTTGCAGGGAGGCCTTGGAGAGAGCAGTCGCAGACAGAGACTCGTTGCAGAGACAAACAGCATCTCATCTATTAGAACTAGACCGACTGAGACAGGAAAAAGAATGTCTGGAGATGCAACAGAGAGTTGCAGAAAGAGATTTGATGGAATTGAGAGACAAACTGGCCAACACCAACAGGAGCCTGGGCTCTGCTACAGACAACATTGCTTCACAAGAAGCATCCATATGCCAGCTAAGAGGTAGGCTATACCTATTAAGAAATTAAATGTTTAGTTTTCATTTTAACATTTTCACGGAATAGTTTTCTGACAAGAGAGAATTATGTACCTATGAACTGCGATTTCAATAAAAATTATCACAATTCCTAAGTTTCGTCGGTAAATAATAATCTGGTAATAGTCATTCATCTAGCTTGTCTCTCATTAAAGAAATACAACGTGTGTAATTACACGTCTTATACGCCTGTCTTGCACACAATCAGCACATTCTACGCAGTATGCTATGAATTCGTTCGTAGTGTAAAGAAACGGAAATAAAATTGTAGCTCCCTTATATAAGTTTTGCTTATAACACATTGCGCATGTGCAGTAAACAAGAGCCCCTGTATATATGCTACTTGTGGACAGTCATGTGAAATTGTTGCCTACATACAGGTGGACTCCTGTCAAGACTCGCTCCAAGTCTTAATTCCATATCTGTACGTACCGGTATACGACCACCAGAGTGCAGAGCTCCTGACTTTCATATAATGTCAGTAAGTTTTGAATAATACCAAAGGTGATAGGCATTAAATTTAATTTGGAAACTTCTATAAGAATTATTATTATGTTTGTGGATAGTGGGTATTTGAAATTATTTGCTTTTATTTTCACTATATTAGTTTGATAAAATGAGATCTATTAATTCAGTTAATGTGAGTCAATTCAAAATAGAGTGAACTGCAGGAGGACGGTATTGATGATTAGTCTTTCGCTTATGATCTGTCTGACCCGATTCAGAATAAATATCAATGTAGAAATGCAGTTGTGATGTATGGCTCATTAGATGTAGGCAGTGCATCTGACAGTGAAAGCAGTGTGGAACCTGTAAATCCCGATGACACATACAAATCTCCATCAACAAGTGAGTATGAAATATTATGGCGCAGACAATCACTTTAACCGATGATGTAATCAATAAATAGAGAAAAATTAAAGATTACGTAGAAAAACTGAACAGAATAAGAATTAAAAAGTATATAGGCCTAATATACTATCAACTGCAAAAAAAAATTAGATGTACCACTGATTTTGTATATAATGCAGCAGATTATTTTAAGAAACCTCCTAAACATCATTTGTTGTCAACCATAAAAAAGAAATTATGGATGTTTTTAAAACTTGTAAAGAAATTGAAAATGAATCGGAATCATTGACAAAGCCAATGAATTCGTAAAATATGTTAATAATAAAATCATCAATGAAAAGGATTACAGTTCCGACATTGTGTTTAACACAGATCAATCTCGTTTTGAATGAGACGACTTCTGGCAGAACACACTCTCATCAAGTTGAAAAACACGCTTGCAGTCCTCTAATCCACAACACATTCTTATACTATCCAAATTCATGTGTCTTCTACTGGTGTGTTAGGTTCGCGATTTGGTATACGTTTTCAAGAACCGAAGGAGAATTTGATCCCAGAGTAAAGCTTGCTTCTCAGGGTAAACTGTCTAAACTCCATGTAAAAACTTGGTTCAAGAAAGTTTCCATTCCTGATGTACAGATGTACTACCTTTAGATTCCCTGAGTGGATAAACATATAAATATATTTATAAATGAGAAAATAATCGCATGCTGGCTGGAAAAACTATACGAATGGAAATTATACCACCCAAAACAACGCCGTATATACAGTCATTAGATGTATATTTTTAGACAATATAACAACCACGCTTGCCTACAAATATAGCCGCAAATGCTGGTCAATTGGACATATTATATTCTTGATACTTTTCTTAAAAAAAATTGTTCTTCACATGGCAAAGATCATCTTCAGAGTCTGGTACTTGTGATTCGTAGAGTAGAAGATTATATGAGGTCCAAATTAATTACTCAGGAATCGGCAGGAAATTTACATGGTAGACTTTGTTCTAAAAATGCATTCTGTTGTGTATTATCAGTTCTGTTCACCCGAACTCCGAGACATGCTGATATAGGGTAGAATAGCATAATTCGCACCGCTTCCTAAATGGCACCACTGGTAGTTTAAAACAAGTTACTGTAGTAGTGTTGGATCTAGTGATATTGTTACAATCTACCACATGAACTTCCGCCATGTCACTTAATTTCTGCCACTTCTTTGTGTCAGCAGCGTGATGATAGTGTATTTAATATAATCGCCCGGGTGAATGTATATTTAGCTAACATTTTGTAACTAAATAACGGATTTGTATGCAAAGGAATCCATAATCTTAAGAAGTTATTGGTTTAAAGAAATATTAAAGAACATTTAACTTAGTAGGATTTTCGAACAAGTGGTGATTATAGGCTAGAATGAAGGAAATAATAACTTATGACGTAGTTTCTCGATTCGCATCACTTTGTAGGTGCCTAATTCGCACCTGTGCGATATGAGCAACTGTAGCAATTCTAGCCGTACAAAAGAAGGCCCATACATTTTAACTGAACGAGGAATGCATCAGGTGGGTACAATATCAAGTGGTAAAAGGGCGTTAATACAAGTGTGTGTTGTACAAGCGCACCAGATATTTTGTGCCACCTACGATAATTTTTAAACGTCAAACAGTGCATCCTACATTATCAGCTGGTGTTCTTCCAGGATCGTTATTTGTTTGCTCTGATTCAGGTTACATCAACAGTGAACTATTTGTCGAATAGCTCAAACATTTTATTTGCCACATAAACCTGCCATAGAAAAAAGTGCTGCTTCTGTATGTCCACCTATACGAATCATTCCAAAAATTTAGAAGCTAGATTATCTCGGGAAAAATATGTGCTCCTTCCTCGTCATAATACTCAGAGGCCCAGCCTTTGGATGTTTCTATCTTCAAACCATTTCAGACAGCTAAATCATGAAGCAATTCTTAGGAGGTTTTGAGATAATCGTGGAGAATAGGTGACGCAGTTTACAGTTTGAACTGCCTGGTGAAGCACATGGCAAATGTGTAACAATAAAAAATGCATTCAGGAAGTTTAAATGTTAGATAATTTACGCTCTATTTTTTCAATTTCATTTGAAGATGTGTTACTCTCTTTCATTAATTTCAATAAACTTGTAATTTGCATTTATTACATTATTCATATTAAACACTGTTCAATATGTTCAATATTAAAAGCTTCCCTTCATCGTGTTCCCTGCAGTTAAAGAGGTGCGATTTAAGAAACTGCAGGTACTATTTAGGAAACTAGTTGCCTAAATGGCACCACTGACAAGTGTTTCGAAAATGTCATTCTACTTCAAAAATATTAAATCAAATTCAAAGATTCCTTTTTACATGAAAGGTAAATGTTCTGGGAATGTATTTCTGTAAAGGAATGTAGAAAATAAAATTGTATTGTTCAATAAAAATTATAAATGCTAAAGTGGTACGATATAGGCAACCTTACCCTATGCCTGGTAGAAATGTCGATATGTGATAGAAAAGAAGATAAACAATTTCAGTAAAATTCTCCAAATAATTCTGAGCACTGGAAACAGTATTTGTGAAACACCTGTATATGAGGAACTAGCAGTTGTGAAATGTTTGTACTGCAAAAGGACCCTCTGCCCTGTCCACTTCGTAACAGAGTCACATTATCACAGAGGATAATGATTCAGATGTGTAGATAATTACTATTGTATACGAGGTCGATGTGTGTATAACAAACAATATTTCTTAAGATCGTAGTGATTATTTCGATATAGTTCGTGGCGCTGCGTTGCTAGGCTGGTAGTGGCAGTACAGTGGCAGTATTAGTTGTGTGTAAGAGCAGCGTATAAGACGTGTAATTGAACACGTTATATTTATTTAATGATGGAAAAGTTAGGTGAGTGACTATTACCAGACTATTTACTGATTCAAGCTTAGCAATTGTGAGAATTTTTATTGAAATAGCAGTTCATAAGTAGAGAATGTTCCCTTGTGAGTACAAAGCAGATAGAGGGACTTCTTTCATATATTGATTTTAGATTTACTAAAAAATAACAAGACAGATACACAGAAGACGAAAGTGTGCAATTCACGACCATATAAATACATGTGTGTTATCGCAAATCTAATTATTGTGTTTATTTCTTTTAGAGGATGTGAAACTGAAAGATGAAAAAGTTCAAAAGTTACAGAATGAATTGCGACATCTGCTGGAGTCACTGGCAATTCAATTGAGTTCTCCTACAAGATTTGTTGAAACTCAAGAAGGAAGTATAAGGGAAAGACTCAGAGAAGTCATACAAGAAAATAAGGATCGATTAACAGTATGTGGTATTTCTTACACATGGGCTATTACAAGTGGTAGACAGCTTTGCTTCAAAATGTTATTTATTACTTAGCATTCTCTTGGTATGATTTATAACTCTGAAGCAACTAATTCACTTGTTTCTGATTTTTTGGTGAGACAAACTTTTATTAAAAATTAAATTATTATGACATAGGCACAAATAAGTGAATAAAACATGAATCTATAATAATGAAGAGATATTAAGGGAGACATTAACTAGTGTACTAGTCTACGTAAATAACAATGGTGTACTAGTGTTTTCAAAGTAAAGGAGAACAGTACAATTATTAATAAGAAAACACTTATGTGAAAATTGTAATTCATTTTTATTTTAATTAGAGTGGACCAGAAAAACGGGCGATTTTAAACGACTTTCCCAAGTAGGTTCGATTGGATTCGTCTCCGAATATTCTCGATGTGCTTAGGAATATATACAATTTAGCCAGGATAGAGAATTTGAGTGGTGCACAACGATCGTATGCAATCAGTGCTTATTACAGAACAGTTTCGTGACTGCACTGTGGTTGTTTCGACAGCATTACAGTAAACGTCGTAATTATCCAATGTCCTCTGCGCATGCTATAAAAACGTGGGTGGAAAATTTTGAAGAGATGGATTCTGCTCTACCGAAGAAGCCTGCAGGGAGAATAAGAAGTGTGCGGACACCAGAAAACATCGCTGCTGTAAGAATTTATTTTGAGTGAAACCCTAAAGTTCTGCTCGGAGTCACTCTATTTCTCTGGGTTACCGGATTATAGTGTCTGCCGCATGCTGCATAAAATTTACAATTCCGTACATACGAATAAAAATGATTCAGGCATTCCAGGAAAATAGGTTTTCATGCCGAAACAAGCGCTGTGCAGTCACAAAATTATCGCAAATTTTGTAATAAGCTTTGATGGCATACGCAAGTTGTTCAACACTTCAAATATCCGTCCTGAGTGAATTGTATACTCCAGCGTTGCCAATCTTCAAACACAACATTGTGGAATTGTAGTATAAACATTATGTTACGAGTACATTACACAAAATTACCGCAAACATGCAATATTAATAATAATGTCATAACTACTCAAAGATGTTATAATTATATATCTAGACACACCATTGGCGCTGGTATGCTGTACAAATTTGAACACTTTCGCGCAGGTTGTATTGGGAATACAAATGATTGTTCCTACAGAAGGGCATTCGGAGTTTAGAAAATACCATTGGGTATACAGGCGTTTTCTTAGCGGACAACGGAAATCACTGTAATAGAACTAAACTTATTTACTAACGTATAATATAAAATAACAGAAGTAGGTCCAAATACTGTAACTATGTATTGCTTCAAATACAAACGCTTTATATTGATCACAATAGACTTGTATATTAGTTTATTTGTATTTCTAATAACCGAATACATGAAATGCATTTAATTTTGTTATTTTACATATGTTATAAACTACGAGTAAGTAAATAACATTTAATTTGTATTACAAAGAGGGGATTGTCCCTAAGAAGACGCCTATATACCAAATGGTATTTTCTAAACTCCTAACGCACTGTAATAATGATCCTATGTGTTTTAAAAATCGGAGGCGATAAAACAATTTTGAACTTTCAACTGCAGACAACATATACAATCCCTTCATTCTTACATCATTCTTAATGATAGAATATTCTGAAAATGTGATTGTATGTTTTGCTGACTTTGTGTTTAAATTATTAAGACAATAAGTTGTAATAAATATAAAAATTCAATTTATGGTATCAGCAGTGAACAAAATCTCTCCTTTTTTAACGAAACAATAACGGGGGTCTTATCATATCGTCATCTGAGATTACAGAACTATGTCGCTTAAGTGAAACAGCAATTATACAGATGTTAATTGAGAACAATGGCATATTACCTCCCAAGGATCTCTCTTACATTGTGTGAAGAACAATGTGATACAACAGTTGAACATTTCTACAGTATTTATACAACTATAGGAACATAGGAACATACCTTAGAAAATTATCCCACAGAGAGTCACATTTTAAATTTGTTAAACTGATCATTTATGCAAATAAAGAGCAGATGTCGCCTCACAGCTAAAAGTTGCAACACGACTTTACATAAAAATGTTATAAGAAAACATTTAACGAAGTCAATCTTAGTAATAATAATAATAATAATAATAATAATAATAATAATAATAATAATAATAATGAATCAATAGGTAAGATCTTGTTCTGTACATGAGACCTGAGTTCCGTATAGAGTCATTTATTAGAGACATCTCTACACGCTAAGGAAAAATGTTAATTTTGATTCCAGTTTATGTAAATTTTTTAATGTTTTTTCCCTAATATGTCTTGAAATATTTTGCGTATATTGCATATATCTGCTGTCAATGTGATACTTTTGTATCACTGTATTAAAAAAAAATACAAATTGGTGCCGGAGTGTCGACTTCTTTCATAATCGGGGAGATTTCGACATAGTATTACAAACACAGGAAGCGCTTTAAAACCCAACACAAATTTTGCTCCTGAAATACTTCTGAATATTTTATAATACTCCTACTCGCGTTGGTCACATGTGAATTTTTAATCAGTACCATTTTCCACATATGCCTTGTGAAATCATTGAAACTATTTTTGGTATTCTCCAACACACTGAACACAAAATTCTCTAGCATTGTCATCGTAGTAATACCCATACACGTGCCACAATAGTTTTTTTTATTGTCCATGTTGTTTGATGATCTAGCTCCCTCCTCCTACACGTCGACCATTAAACTTCCTTCTGAGAGAAAGCCTCACTTCTTTTAGTTGCTCAGTCTCCTTCACCTGTTTCCTATACTTTTCAGACGTTTTTAGTCTGAATCTTGTAGTTTTCGTACTCTTTTGTCACAGTTCTTCAAAGGAAGTATCAGTACTGTAGGTGAGGAATTAGATAAACCTAAATGTCCTTGTACGGATGGTGTCTGTGATATTTTTGGAGTAGTAGTAATGTCTTTTTCAACACGAATTTCACACCAATTTTCGCTTAGAACCAGATCGTACTCAAAAATGTTATTCTGCAGTACGTCAGATGTCAATTCTCTTACGTCATTATTTGTTAATTCATAGAACTTTTAGAATCAAAATGAAGATGATTCCAGACTGATTGATCTTCCATGTTTGTATCAAGAGTTATGCCTATTCTTAATTATCTGATAGCAATGAATATAAAGTTTAATTAAGATTGGTTCAATGAAAGATGAGTAGTTTCATACATGCAGGCAGACTATAGAGACAAAAACAGACCGACAAAGTGACACTAAAAAACTCTATGAAGCATTGCGAATTCTCCTAAGACGAAAAACACAAAATTTTGATATATACAGCCCGCAGAAGGACCACAAGAGTAATTTGTTTTCATTTTATTGTAGCTTATTAGTCAGGCGATGGTGATAAAACGTATTGTTGTAATTTAAAACTCTTGTATCTAGTTAAATATCAGTCCTATCAGGCAGAACTGGACATGTAATGTCGAGATCATTCCAAAACACAGTGTCTGGTAATTTTAGATTTTCCAAAAATAATTGGTGTTAACATGTATAATTAACCGAATCACCCAAGTGGAAGAGCAATTATTACACAATATACACAAGTTTCTCAGTTCGATAATTCACCTGGCCCTTCAGCCTTTACTGCAGCAAGTTTCAAAAACAATCCTACACTCTTTTTTTAGTGTCTTGTTTTACGACGCTTTATCAACATCTTAGGTTATTCAGCGTCTGAGTGAGATGAAGGTGATAATGCTGGTGAAATGAGTCCGGGGTCCAGCACCGAAAGTTACCCAGCAATTGCTCATATTGGGTTGAGGGAAAAACCCGGAAAAAACCTCAAACCAGGTAACTTTCCCCGACCGGGAATCGAACCCGGGGCACCTGGTTTCGCGGCCAGACGCGCTAGTCGTTACTCCACAGGTGTGGACCCTACACTCTTACCATAAAATTTAAAACAAAAATATACTTTAAACACTACAACAGTAAAACGAACTCATATATTTAAGTCAGTAACTTCTGTTTTTGTCCAAACGGTGTTATCTGCAGAGAAAAGGAGACATGGCCAGCAAAATAACTTTGAAAGTTTCTCACAATCGCAAAGCAAGGGAATCGCTTCGTAATTTCCTTCCTTTAAATAACGTTTGCATTGCTTTGTCACAGAAACAAGAGCGGTGATTAATGAAATTGGTCTTCCCTTTGTAATAATGTAGCTACAGTTTGTCTGTGTAATTCCTAGCACTAAACGATTTCACCGACAGTACAGTAAGTCTTCAATCACAAAATTACAGTCATTCCCGGTTAATAATGACATTTCTGTAAGTGAAGCTATCGCCGAAATATTCGAAACAGCAGTAGTAGGCCTAAAGACTCTCTAAATATTGGAACCCTTTTTTTTTCAGAACATGCTGAACAACAATAATTTGTGCATCTCTTATATCACACACATTCAAAGTACAATAAACTAAAATGGTACATTATATTTCATGACCAAAAAGAAAAGTATAACTCACATTCATTGTGTTTATTGCCTTCTGGTGAACGTAAAAACACAAGTTGAAGTCACGAGATTCACTTACACGGAGATTAATAACACAGTTAACACAAATCTCATGTAGTTCCCACTTTTTTCACTAGGAACAGTGCTCGCGTCATAGGTCTGTCTCCGTGAAGTGCAGGCGCGTTCACTGTCATATTTTACCATCTATTATTCGTTTACGTTTTTTAAATAGTTAGTTACCTGTGGGTCGGTATTTCAGCACTACTTATTGGGTACTACAGGATGGAGTTTTATATTAGAGAATTTAGCTGGCTATGTGGGATCATTAAATTAAACCCGAGGCTAAGAAAGAAAACGAAGAAGAAGAAGAAGAAGGAACAGTGCACACAATGGCTACTTTCCTTAAAAGTGTCGAGATCTCACAAATATCGAGACCTCCCAAAATGGTCCTGTATATTCAAGTTTATATGACGGAGTAATTTTGTGCATGCATGTGAAGTTCATTTTATACAACTGTTGTGATAAGAAGCTAATAGGTCTAATGGTACGTCTACTTTGAGCCGAGCTCGACGCATCAGTCAATCATCTACTAGACCATCTCGCCGACAGAGTTCATTTCATCAATGTATCACCAATAGCGCCACCTTTTCTTCCTATCTTCTTACCAAAATTCCTATTGGCCGGCTAGCAGTTTCAAACAAATGCCGGGGAGAGAATCGAGTTTTCTTGTTTATTCTCAGTAGCAGAGCACTTCACTCTTGGAGTTCACTCTTGACGTGGAAGGTTGTTCCGAGATATATTGGATCAGTTAAATTCACTCGGGAAGCGTATGTCGGCTGGTTAGTTGTATTTAGCAAGTTTACATCGACTTTGGGATTCTATCTTCTACAATTAACTTCGGTTATGGATGCAGTCGACATGTTTAAGGTTGTATTCAATGTATTATGGCGTAGTTAATTTGCAGTAGGAGCTGGTTCGGTATTTGTTGTATTTAATTACGATATATTTGTTAAATTGTTAATGAGAATATCCGCGAGTGGTAATATCTTGGTTTATGTATCAGATATTGCGGCATCTTAGTTTGGTGAGGTATGTCGCGTGGTACATATTATGTTACAGGAAGTGAAGTGTTTTGGGGATTTGATTTGCGTGAGTATTGAGATGCGGAGTTATTATGTACTCTTCAAAATTTTCCGAGATATCCCGCGCGGAATAGTGACTGATGGTTATTATTATATCGTGGAAAAGTTTGGACCGAATTCGTATACCTTGCTGTTTGTTTTACTCTTCATTTATACATTGAGCATTGCCATTCTAGATTATTCGATTTATAAATCCAAGTGTATTGCCATCCTAGTATATTTACGTGGCTACGCGAATTCTAAGGTATCATTGGTATACAAATATACTCTTTTCTCTCTCTCGGCATTGTGCGTATTGTAATAGTACAGAGGATAGTGCAGAGATTTATAGTATTTATATATTGTATTTAAGAATTAAGCTTTAATCAATTATTTGTGTATTGATCTGGTGTGTGACTGTTTTATTGTGGGTTATTTTCCCTGTGATGCAACGAGTTAATATCTGGAGCCTGTTGTTTTTCTCTTTGTGGGAATCATTGAAATCTAATTGGGCATTTAATAAGAGTTGTGGAAACCGCTGGACATTGGGGTTAAAGTTTAAATGTTGTTTGAGATGTTGTGACAATGTTCCAGCGGGGAAATATTGTATAGGTCATCAACTTGATGTTTGTGAATTTCCCGGTTAGACTGAATTATGAATTTGGGAATGTATTGAGACATATGATTGAAAATGTTGAAGGTTCTGGACTTTACTTATGGTTTTATTTCAGGTTAATTTATTATATCATTTTTCGTTTCCATTTAACTTCATACTTACTATGTTCGCTTCATCAAATTAATTATATACTTGTTATTTATTATTTGTTAATTATATTTGTTATCATAAATTCACACTATCTATTTTTTCTAAGTCTTCCATTACGCATATCCCGATTATCCGATGCACCAGATTCCATCTGGCGAGTAACATCCCGGTATTCTCGAGTTTTGAGAAGAGTGTTGAAGAAGGGGAAGGAAAATCAATTATAACGATTATATTATTTATTATTATTATTATTATTATTATTATTATTATTATTATTATTATTATTATTATCATCCACCCCGTTCAACTTATATTTTAAACTAAATCATTAGGTACATATTTTTATTTTCAGGTATTTTATACAATATGGAACCAGATAAATAATAATATCATTCATTTCTCGGCCACATCAAAGCAAACATGTGTTTACAATGTAGTCCTAATGTATTGCTTTACATAGCTGACAATGTTTTACGAATAATAGTTAATTGTGCTACTAATAATATTCTTTCCATTTGAACTATTACTACAATATGAATTTGTATATGTTCGCTCTGCATGTTGTCAGATGCAACGTCTTTTGTTATCAAATTGTTCCATTCTACCTTCGTTTCATGTCAAACTAACGGTAACTAAGCTTGATTATGTCTATACCGTGGTCACTTTAAATGTTAATAGGATTTTTTTCATTCATCCATCGAGAATCATTTATAAGATACTTCGAACATTGTATATTCAACATTGTATAGTACAGACGTCTGCTAACCGGTGCTTCTACCAAAACATGGCGGCAGACGCAGCTTCAATTTTGTCGACTCTAAACTTCTGCGAGGCCTCAGCTGTAGAGACTTATAGCTACTACTAAACTTCACACAATTCTAAATAAACTTGCAATCATGTTCCGTAGCGATGAGACAGCAACGGCAATAGCGAACAGATAATATTAACTAATTAGAAAACTATGATGCAAATTCCTGACTGGGGAACAATCCTGACTGTCCCCTGAGAATTTTCAAGGAAAGCGGGAAAAATTTAAAAAAACAATCTAGAGTGTGCCAAAAGGATACAATAAACGCAAATGCATTTCATTAATGTGATAATTTCTTCCTATGGGAAGCAAAGTTAAATGAATTTAGAGAAATGACATGATTAACGAAAACTATCACATTATCTCAAACGTTTTATTGCATATCGTATAAAGATTAAAAATATAGCATCACGCGATAATTTATCGCATGGTTGGAAATGCTGGTAGGCTATACACACTAAACACAACGAGAAAGTTCGCAACCGAGCCCATTTGAGCTAGCCGGAAAAAGATAAGGTTTAAAATCGCCCTGTTTTTGGTATATCTTTTATAATAGTCAATAATACGAGTACTACCTAATGAACATAGAAGCTTGAAATTACTTTTCTAACTATTTTAAAACATGTCATATCAATATGATATGTGAAATCTGTGACTGATGTTTTTAATACAAGCTTTTAATGTTTTATCTAATGGTTGGCAATGTTTCAGCAAATCGAGAATCTGAGGGAGAAAGTGTCAATACTAACACAGCAGTTGAATAGGCAGTGTGAGCTTCACGAACAAGCCAACTCACGTGTTCGTGTACTTCAAGATGAAAAGACAGTACTGGAGTCTCGCTTACACAAGACGGAAGCAGAGTTAAGTACTGCCGAAATTGCAAGAGACGGGCTCAGACGAGATAAAAACACTGTGAGTCGCAATGTTTGTAATCAGAGTAATTATTCTGTTATATAATTTTTTGTGATTTACTACTATATTGGCAACGCGAAGAGTATCATAAAATGACTAGGCCTACAGCAGGTTTGGAAATAGGGGTGAAAGTCAAGTAAGTTTGGTTCACTTACTCCACACATAGCTTCATTGCCTGCTTTCAACATTTGTTTTTATACCTGTCTCCAAACTAAGTACCATTTTCAGTGATTTATAGTGCATCACGCATAGACTAACTAAGAATAGCCCTTCTGGATTTAGGCTGTCCAAGTTCAGCACGAATTAATATTCTTAATGATGTTCCTACTATGCCTGATCAGGCACCAAAAATGAAATATAAAGTTCCAATATCCTTATGATTTGTTGAGAATATTCATCGTTGCAAAGTTAGTTTTTAATAGTCATAATTCGAGATTCGAATTTCCCACAATCTCCTTTTCTTAATTAGAAATTCGCCATCATCTTATGTCAGGAAAAGATATAGTTATGTCGCGATATCTCTTAGAATAGGCTATGCCCAAAGTCTAAAAAATAATAAACCTCCCTCTCTCTTCCAAGCAATACTCCTGTCTGTTACTAAAACATTCTGTCTCGTCATTACGCTTGAAGATGGCAGAGAGACAAAACTCCGTCAACAAGTCATTTCTCTGGTTCGCGTAGGTTATTCTACATCGATGGCGGTCAGAGAGATTGGAGTTCCGTTGTCAACTGCTAAGCGGTGGGTTAAAACTTTTTGATCGAGAATGGTGAAGTTGTGAATCGTCCCATTCCTGGTCGACCGCGCATCTCTACAAGAGAAGAGGACGCCATGTTATTGAGAAAATTTGACAACTACCCCTTTAGAACTGCCTCTCAAATCAAGATGGCGTCCAAATTTCCAGGTTCCCCACATACCGTGAGGAGAAGTTGTAGAGAGCGTGGCATACGGTATCGTCGAGCTGCAGTGGCGGCTCGCAACCTCAAAAGTTGGTGAAGCTCTTTTATTAAGGGACATGATGTACACTTACCTATTTTTTGTAGATTAAGTTGATTCGTCTGTTTCTACGGAAGGAGAATTGTCACTGATGTCGTCATGAAATGGCTACTTCTCAATCAGATCATGTAGCAAATCCTTGTGAATGGATATGCACGTCAATGATGTTAATCTCCCTTGTGCCATTGAATTGCGAAGATTTGTCTTATGCGGTTGAGTGCACTAAAAAAAAAAACTTCGCTCCACTGCAACGCTTGTTGACTGTAATGTCACAATAAGGGAAAAGAGCCTATAGGTTTCTTCAATACGCCTTTGTTTTCTCTTACAAGTTTTAGTGCTTGTATCAGGAGAAATTTCTGGTACTCATGATCTGCATAGAGAAGCTCTAGTTCTGTTTTCAAACGACTTATTTTAACAAATTTGGGAAAGTCTTTTGTAGAGCGGCAAGAGCATTAGAAGGAAAAATATTAGAATACTGAACAAATTTTAAAGTATTGGCAAAAGAGCAAAACTGAAGCTATTCAATATCTTGATATCTAGTGTTAACGTGCATAAATATGACGACAAGTAACTTATTTAAAAATAATTGTTTATACTTCTGAAAAAGTTCACCTTCTGACAGCTTAACATATTTCCGCCCTGAAAATTCAGCCCTTTCTTTAGCCTTTTCAAAAAAACTGACAAAAACTTAATCTGTTTTCACAAAATCCATCCGAGTTCCATGCCGATTTTTTTATTCCAAATAACAAACAGGACCAACAAAACAATTTTTTCAAATAAGAACTACCGCACAGCCACTGATCTTCACTGTACCACGCACTTTTAAAGTGTTTGGTGTAAGATTACACATCAATATAGAAACAAACATCTGACGTCCTTATGGGGTGCACGACCTTGAATCAACTACACAAGAAGCAAGGCTGTTACCACGGAGCTATTACCCTAGATCATATATACCCAGATTGCTCTGCGTTATAGGCTTTGACGGTAACAACTTTTGTCAGGTTTATTATGCTATCTAGTTGTTACATAAGGAGTCGTCCACACCTGTGGAGTAACGGTCAGCGCGTCTGGCTGCGAAACCAGGTGGCCCGGGTTCGAGTCCCGGTCGGGGCAAGTTACTTGGTTGAGGTTTTTTCCTGGGTTTTCCCTCAACCCAATACGAGAAAATGCTGGGTAGCTTTCGGTGCTGGACCCCGGACTCATTTCACCGGCATTATCACCTTCATATCATTCAGACGCTAAATAACCTAGATGTTGATACAGCGTCGTAAAATAACCCAATAAAATAAAAATATAAGGAGTCACGTCATAACTCCCATTTTAATTTCATTAGCGACTGTACTGCCATCTCGTGTTCGTTTACGGCGGATGTGTGGCGATCCTGGCGGTTGTTCTCTTCAAAGTGCAACCGATTTTAACATAGGAATGAACAATCTATAGTATATGATCGGGCTATTACAAAGCAGATATGTAACGACACTATTTACGAGTGTAGCCTATATCCGGAACGCATTGTTTTTGTCTTTAAAATTATTCATCTTGTTTTTGCAGTACTATTAACATTATTATTATTATTATTATTATTATTATTATTATTATTATTATTATTAATATTATTATCATCATCATTATTCTCGTGTTTGTATTACTGTGAATAGTATAAAAGGCTAACAACTGCCGAAATGAGATTCATGAGAAAAACTGCTGGATACTCCCTTCTCGACCATCATCGGAACGTAGATATGCTGAAGGAATTAAAGATTGACTCTATTGTCCATTATCTGCAGCAATACAGGCTTCAGTGGCAGACAGATGTCAAGAGGAGGATCGCTCTAGATGGCCCAGGCAGGTTTTGTCGTATGTCCCAAGAGGTCGAAGAAATTTAGGACGACCTAGGAAACGCTGGCAAGAGACCGTAACAGATCCACTGGGGTCTAACACTTGAAGGCTAATGATGATAATGATGATGATGATGAATAGTATTATTGTTATTATTCTCGTTGTTGCAATACTATTATTATACTCATTATTATTATTATTATTACTACTACTACTACTACTACTACTACTACTACTACTACTACTACTACTACTACTACTACTACTACTACTACTACTACTACTACTACTACTACTACTACTACTACTACTACTACTACTACTACTACTAATTTTAGTAACTGAACAATACTCCTTATGGAGAAGGGAGAAGATCCAAGAACTGAGCATCTGTTTTAATTCAAGGGTAATTAGGAAGAAGTCTCCGATATTAATGAACGTTTTTGTTTAATTTGACAACTAATCCCAACTCCTGTGCACGTTAATAAATGTATCATTTGATTCTAGCTAGAGTAAAAATAAAACGAAATAAATATATATACTTATCCGAAGGCGGATACGAACCCGGGTTTTCTGCGTGGGAAGTCAGAGTTTTACCACGGAGCTATGACACATACACAGTTCAAATTGTTGTTTGTCGGTATAAGAGTATGCTCTTGGATCTGGCTGGTTTCGTCCTTGCTACTCTGATTTTAGTCTTGTGTATCAGGCGCACAGCCGAATGGAACTTAGCCAAATTTACGCTTCAAGAGTCCGGTCATTTTTTTTGTCTAAGAGTTTACAAATACCATTATAAGAGATGTTTACATGAATCTCACCAACAGGAATTGTAATACTATTATTATATAACAGTATTTCATTAAGTCTTAATATTAGTTTACAATTTCTGAAATACCTATTGAATAATAAATTTCCGAATAACCGAATCACTAACTCCTGAATTAACTTGCATATATATTGCTTTCTCATTTATTGTTATCCAAATCTTCCAAGAGTTTATAGATATGATTTTGTTTGGTTGGAGATTAAAATGTCGAACTCAAAATGTCCATATACATAAATGTCCACACATGAAAATGTCCACACTATATTAATGTCCATTCAATTAAACGTTCACCGAAAAAATGTCCTATTTTTTCAAAGTCCACTAATATTATTGCATAAGTGTCCAATGTAAAAAAAGGTCCAATATATTTTTCTTCACCTCTGGCTGTATAAGACTATTTAAGTTGTATGATATAGCACGCAAATAGAGTTTAACGTCGTAGTTGTTTTATACTCATTGTACCTCCTTACTATGTTTTCTATTCTCCTTTGGTTAACAACATATGTTCTGTTTATAGGAAGCCTCTTGTTTACGTGGCTTGCTTGGATTTGGGTACCATAATTTCGTTCTTCTCTAAAGCGTTGCAGATACCTCCAGATACTAACGTGGTGACCACAACCATCTTTCGGAATTTACCATGGAAAGCTTCTACAGCGTTATTAATTCTTTGATGTCCGTGAAGTATTTGTAAATACACTTTGCAAATTGCGAGGGAATACCTCGGAGGAACAGCTTTTCTGCGTCCTTGAGCACGTCTGTCCACCACATTTGTAATTTAAATATAGTCAGCTAGTTCATTGATGTCGTTATGCAGTAAATCAAATGTGGCTTCGAAGTGTTCAATGTATCCATCTTTTATCAAAATACTTATTTTTTAACGAATTATTTGAGGCATTATATCAGTTAAAGTTGTAACAGAAATCCTACTGTTCTTAACTTGCTTAACAACGGTTATAATGTAACACAGTGAACAATTTTGGACATTATAATAATTACTTATTGTCTATTCTAGACAGATTGTAAATGTGGCATAAGTGTTATAAAATAAAAATTGTTCATTGGCGTTAAACAGTGGACATACTTCTGATTGGACATTTGTGTCCACGGACATTTTTCCTTGTGCATTTTACACTGGACATTTTTGTATATGGACATCTTTTCCTCTGAACGATTTGGAATGGACATTTTTACCTGGGAGCTATTTTTTTTAATTTACGCAGTTTAATTTAAATAAAATCGTACTGTTAGTATCTGAGTAATTAAGAGGCTGTTGATTTGATTTCCATTGTGCAATAATTCCTTTTTTACTTCTTTACATTTTAATTGGCAACCATACCTAAAAGTGAGCATGTTTTTCTTAGTTTAAAGTAGCTGGGAAAGTTAGAAAATATTTCTGTGCGATACTTCCTTAATATTATATATTTATTGTTTCCATTTACCATTAACTCATGATTAACAACTGGAAGATATTTTCTATAAATAGCTTTTCCACATAACAGTTTGTATTCCCAGAATTACAACTGGATCTATTGGCGATCTGATTACAGTTCATGACTTTCTTGGAACGCTTGGGTCGAGCTCTCAACATGGATGAAATATCCAAAGAAGTTGGTGTGGATTTACACACAGAGTCACTCCTAATTCGTGCCGAACAGTTAGCAAGATTAGAGAGTGACAAATTAATTGATAAGGTAAGATGAATTTATAAGCTTTGTGAAGTTCTGAACACTATGTAATCTTCTGTTGCGTTTCAGTGTAGGGCAATAACACAATAGATGAAAAGTTAGTAGCTAACTTGGGCTTAATATATATGTATTTTGCTTTGATTAATTTAAGTATTATGAACACAAAAACTGTATGATCCAACTTATATCAACAATAATTAGATATACCAACAAAAATTAGATCAAATAATAATATGCAATTAATTCTTAAAGGAGTAATAAATTATAGCATATTAAAACTTAAATAATTTCGCCATCCAGTAACTGAAGAGGTTAAATGACTATAATATACAATCATGGTTGGTTACGTACCATATTTTCTGAACAACCTTGGCCAATGTTACACAATAACTACAAAGATAAATAGTACACGTGAAATATCATAAATTTTATTGCTAAAGATAATGTGTTCACTTGAAATATGTATGGTCGTTGAAGAAATAGAATTGAAACGGTATCCTTTAGAAGAAAGTATAAAGCCTGCTGAAATATATCCATGAAAATGTGTAACAACGGTATGAATAATATTGTATGAATCGTGTCATTTCTATTATTGGTTGTTGTATTTAAAAGTAGTAGAACGAGTCTCATGCCTGAAGAACTAACAGGAAGACCTGTCGAGTTTCAACACCAACTCTTGAAAAGAATACCTTCAGACTACCAAGCGGGGTCAGAAGAGACCCCAAAGCATTTTTTTTATTATTTTCATTGGAAAACGGTATCTGTGCACATTGGTACTTCTTGTTATTGTTAAATTTGTTGATCGAGTCACGTCTGTCATTCTGGTTACATAAGTGTTCCACCCCTGAGAGAATAATATTTATTTTTATTCAGTGGGGTCTCTGTTGACCCCTCTTGGTAGTTTGTGTTGTACAAAACTTTTGTGACCAGTTTATTTTATTTTCCCAATGTTGTTGTTAGTAAGCCTTTCAGGCATCTCAAATTCTTTTTCCCTTGTTGTTGGGAATTTGTCTTCACTTTTAGTTCAGTAGATTACTGGTTTAGATTGAGTTGTACATGATTACTCTTCTTGATACATAAAAATGTCAGAAAGGAAAATATATAAATACATGGCGCTACAGCCCTTTGCAGAGCCAAGACCGACTAGCCGGCTGCTGGCCTCACGTCAACATTTCGAAGCAGAGGTGGATGATCATCCAACCAGGAGGTATCGTTTGGTTAGCACGATGATCTCCCCATCCGTTATAGCTGGTTTGCGAAACTGGATTTTCACTATCTATCGTAGCTCCCCCAGTGCATCACGATGCAGGGTGAGGACCTGTCTCATACACTGGCCGAAATTTCATGAGAAAATATGTTCCCCCATGAGGGCTCGAACCAGCGCGAATTCCGTAACGCAAGTCCTAAGCGGGATGCCTTAATTCGCGACACCACGGCGCAGGACAAGAAAATATATGACATACACAATCAGGAACATGTTATTGAAATGACTCATAGGATGCAAAGTGAGAATGAGAGTGAAAATGAAGAAATATTTGATCTGTCAGAATTAGAAGAGACTAATAGAAAAGGTTGAAGAAGTAGCAAATGAAAGAGAAAATAGTGATACTGATGATATTGGTGAATATGGAAATGACGATATGCCGATTGATGAAAGTTATACTAGTTAAAATGGAATGTCTTGGTCTAAAAGTCCACCAAAAGTCACGCGACGAACAGTTCAAAATATTGTTGGAGTGCCTCCTGGGCTTACATGTGCATCTCAGAGAATTCAGACAATGAATGATGCTTTCAAGATATTGTTTGGTGATAGTATTTGAAAAATTACAGTAGACTGTTCTAATAAAAAGGCACAGGATTTTCATGAAGAATGGAATACAGAGAATCCAGAAAAACAGAGATAATGACTGCCAATAGATGGCGATGAAATGTATGCACTTTTGATAACGGAAGTGATAAGAGTTCTTATGAACTACAGATCCCATGTACAAAAGAGACATATTTCTTGCTGCAAATCTCGAACTCTATTTCAGCATTTATCGACATTCATCACATTTTGATGACAGTAGTACAAGAGATGAAAAGAGACGAAATGATAAACTGGCCGATATCAGAGATGTCTCAGTTTGTTTGTCGACCACTGAAAGTTCATTTACTCTAAGATGTGAATTAGGATTGTAGCTGAACAATTTGTTTCTTTCCGAGGACGCTGCCCATTTCGTTGTTTATCTGAAGTCAAAAGCTGGTAAGTATGAAATGAAAATGTGGGCCTTGGTTGATGTAGAATCAAGTTTTGCAATAAACTTATAGGTGTACACTGGAAAAGAAGGTGCTGCTCCTGAAAAAATCGATGTCAAAGTGTAGTGTTTGATCTAACCAGCTGCCTACAAGGAGGATATGGCATTACGACATATTCTTTCTTACATCTATTCCAACTGCAAGTGAACTTTACAAGAAATATTTGACACTGTATGGAACAATGAGAAGGAATAGGCAAGGAATACCCAAGGTATTGTTGCCTAGCCCTAAAAGGGGGGGGTGTCAATACTATGGACAAAATACAACATATAACATACAATCTCCTGCGTCTCCCTATGGGGAGCATAGGGTCACAATAAAAGAGCGTCATTTTGATCTCTTTGCGGCCAAGGCCTTCACTTCTCTTCAGTTCGTCCCTACACTTTGGGCTTCTTCTTGAACAAACCGCTGCCACATTATCTTGGGTCTTCCTCTTCTCTTACTCCCCTGAGGATTCCATTCGAGTGCTTCTTTAGCAATATTTCCTTCTGGGCGTCTCAGAGTGTGTCCAATCCAGCACCATTTTCTTGTGTTTATCTCCAGATCAATGGGCTTCTGTTGCATCTTCGTTCAAAGTAATGTATTGGAAATGACATTCGGCCACTATATCCCCAATATGTTGCGTAAACAACGATTCACAAAATATGTTTGGAGTTTATGAGTGAGGTATTTTGTCACTCTCCATGTCTCACTGCCATAGAGAAGAACAACTGATTTTACGTTACTCTCAAACAAGCGTAGCCTATGGACAAAATGGTAAGTGAATATTCTGTGAAAACAACCACAAGACGATGATCTTGTCTTATTCCTGAACATTGTCGACATTGGGTGTCTCAATGCTTATGTAGTATGGAAGGCGAAGAATCCACATCTTCAGTCAAGTTCTACGCATGGAAGAAGGAACTTTCTGCTCGAATTTGGAAAGGAGTCGATAATTCCGAAAGTGAAACGACGACTTCAGCATCCCACAGGATTTCACAAATCAGCAATAATTGCAATAAGATATCTTATTCCTGAGCCAGAGACTATGGGAAGAGAAGGTGGTGAACCTCCAATCAAGCTATAAAAAAGCCGACAGCTGACAGGAATGCTAGCGAATCTGTGAAATATGTAAAAAAAATGCATTTGCGAACTCTTATGAAAATAACCAAAACAGTGTGTCTTCCATGCAGTGAAACTGTGAAGTAGATTTCATATGTGAAATTTGTTGCATAATTTTCTTCTGTTCAGTTGTACAACCTATTTATTTTTTGTGAATATTATTGTATTTATTGTCAAACGTATATCTGCCCTAAATTAATTTAAACTTTTAATTTGAACTCACGGAAGAAATTGTGGAAAACTTGAATGCATGAATTCGAAATATGAAAAAGTGTATTAGAGAAGGAAATTTCTGTCAGGATAGGGTAAAATTGGACTTGTATTGTTTTCCAACTCATTGACTAAATATGTTCCATTTTCAAAATGCACTATATTTATAATTTTCTTTAAGTATCTTATTACATATCGATTTCATTGTTCTTTATAAAGAAATTTCTCCTCGGGGTCTTGGCTGACCCCGCCTGGTAGTTGGTGTTGGTTTTAGAGCTTGGTAGTCTGAAAGTTAACAAGATGATTGGGCAAGATAAGAGGATCTGTTCAACATATGACACTAAAATTTCATGTAAGTGTGCGGACTGTTCATGCAACAGTCAATTACCATTTGAACTATCGCACATCTTTAAGAAAGAAACAAGACTTAGGATACGTAATGGTCTGAATAATCGTAAAGTTTTTGAAGAGAATAGTGATGTGTGATAAGACGTGGATACATAATTTTGAGTCTGAATCCATGAGGCAGAGCACAGAGTGGCGACATCCATTCTCATCTGTGTATATCAGAAACATTAAAAATAACATGTGAGCTGAACGATATATTTCCATTTCTATACGTCGTGGGTCCAGTATTGTTGCTAGGTAATAGCAAAACTATTATTTTGGAATAATTAGGAATTACAGAACATATTTTTGAGACGTACAGGTGTAACACTGCAAACCGGTATGTCGCGGATTCGATTCCCGATGTGGTCATAGACTTTCTCCAAATTGATCTAATCTTTCCGGTCGCACTGTGGCCCGGGGTTTACTTAGCCTCTAACAGAAATGACTACCAGATTTATTTCTTTGAGGATAAAGCAAGCGGGTACATTGGCATTCCTACTATCATTAATACTAATTGTCCGTACAAGTGAGAACCTTAAACTCCCGATATATCGTGAGCCTTCTTTATGGTCTCTACTGTAGATGACTTTACCTTAAGGAAGTGGTTTTTGCGCATGCAATGTATTGTAACCTTCTGTAGTACTGCTGCGTAGTGGATTTTTTAAAATTAACATTGTTTAAGAGACCATAATGTATATTTAATTTGTAGTTTCTCTAGATGGATGTAATGCTACGTATGAGAACTGAAGTAAGATGAAAATAGACCTTTACGCACAGAAAACTTCATATCCTGTCGAAATATTGTATAACTTGATTATTGCAACTTTATTTGGTCCTCATAAAATACTTTAATTCCATACCCTTAAGTTTCTTTTTGTTCACAGAACATAATAGTTAAGAGTTTTGTCGTAAAGGTGAGTATTTTTACGGAGCAAAAATACAGCCCATAATAAATAAGCATTTTACCATAGATCTCACTGGAGCTGAGTTATTTTCAAAAGTGTCACGAAATGGCGTTCTTTTGCTCATTATGCACCCACTTTGTTTCCTATGGTTCTTAAAATAATATTTATGTACCATGTAAACAAAGACGTGCAATGAAGCCAACAGAAAGTTACCTTCGTACACAATCCACGCTATATTTATATTGGTTTGGAATGGTTTGTTAAGGAAATTATTGAAGAGTAATTTAGCATATCGTGACTGTAGAGTAATGTGTTATAATTCTGAGGTTATTTTCATTGATTTAATTACGTAGTAGTGTGAGAGGATATCGAAGTTTCATTTTATTTTGTTATGTAGATTGGACATTAACAAATAATGTGTCCCATTTTGTAGGTTCTATATATTAGAGAGCATTCGCCTATACAATGAAGATCGACCGCGCGACGCGCGACCAGCTCGAAGGCCATGCAACCCGCGTCAAACCGTCTCGCTTACGCTCGGCTGAGCTTACCTGGAATATAAGAGGTGTTAGAAAACATGACCTTCTGCTGCATGATATCTCTGATATTTTTAAGGATTTAAGGACTTTAGTGGCTTCATATGCTGTGGTTTTAGAGACACCAGTTTTTTTGCGCGAGATGACAGATATTTTTATGAGGTGTAATCCAATCTTTCTCACATTTCGTCCAGTTTTCCTCAGCAAGTACACAACGTGGTGCTTTGCTGCTTTTATTCAATATTGACCCAGTTTCTCTAAATGTTTAACGAGGTTGCGTATAGTCTTGACATGTGGAACAGTAACAGTAGAAAATCTTCTTGTAAATCGTCTTTTTACCTTTCCGCAGTCACTCTTTTCCGATATGTCTCTACAATGAAAATCCTTCGCTTTAATGCAAATTTTAAATTTCTGTGGTGCTATGTGAACGAGCTAATCAAACACTTCACTAACAAAATCAGAAGAATAACACGCAATCTAATGTCAACACAGCCACTCTAACAGATTTACTGGACTTTTAAGCATTCGGAAGATGGTTTGCCTCGGGTTGCTAAGCCTTCGTACCGGTCGACCTATATTATGTAAACAAACGCTCTGTAGATGACACCACGCGATTGTACCTTGCTCTACCGAATATCATGGCAGACAGCACTCAGTCTCCGCTGCCTGTTAGAGGAGCAGTAATGCATGTGGTGTTTTGAATTCGATTTGTGTTTCACTCATTTAATGGATAAGTATAAGTTGGACATTAATAATTTCGGGTAATGTTCTGTGAGAAAAGATTTTATACGTTGATATTAGGCAGGCAGGTCTGTAAATGCCAAAAAAATGTTTCAGTTATACCGAACCACTTCTGCCTGAAGGCAAAACAAAATTCGGAGACTTAATAAGAGAGAGGAAGCATGGGAGAATCGTTTTTTAAATAACTATGCAAACATTTCAGTGGATCGAGCAAGAGAAACTAGCAACGAACGCTTTGATTGACATGTCAATAAGAGAGTTTGAACTTACCAGAGTCAAAAAAGAGAACAACGCTGAACGTTCTCAGAGAACTAACAAATAACGAGAGCGTATTGCTAGAACTGGACAGCGCAGTCGAGAGTTAATACGCATGTTAATACATATGTTAGCATTCCATTAGGATCTAAATATCGATTATGCCCATTTTAATGATATTAAAATAGGTAAAACAGATAAAATGAAATGGAAAATGGGGTAATGGAGCAAACGGATTATGTTGTGCTGCTGGAAACGTTGTTATTTCTGAGATTCAAGATCCCCCACAACCATTTAAAAACTTACAGTAGTACATCTGTTATCAACACACGTTTAAAATAATATAAAACAGTGCAACACCTTATTCAAAGTGGTACCATATGGTGACAAAGCCTTCTTCCAGTTGAGAGAACAATCCTCTAGTCTTACAAATATATTATGTTTCAGACGTAGTTAGGTCTAACGTAATACCAAGCTAAAAAGTAGAATTAATTGAAGAATTCGAGAGTGTATTGTACGGTAATAACAGTTACATTCATACTTCTAAACACAACTTTTGAAAATAATTCAGGAGCAAACGACTTATAACTTATAATAGACTAATTAGGTATATTCATTAGCAATAACAAAACTGTATTTGGAAATATAACAGATTTAAATCAACAATATTTACTTATAACAAGACGTGCAACGAAAGGCACGGGTATGGCTAGTAATTATAATATATTGATTAAGGAGTCGCGGACAGTCAATGAAGAGTGGTCCTCCAGCTTGAGGGTTGAGCGAAGGGCTAACAACCCATCACCGTAAAAAGCAGTTTGTTACGAAACTTCAAAATAAGTCTCGAAATGGGAATTATTCTCTGGAGGAATGCATATAGAGTGTTAGTTGGGAAGCCAGAGGGAAAAAGACCTTCAGGGAGGTTGAGACGTAGATGGAAGGATAACATTAAAATGGATTTGAGGGAAGTGGGATATGATGGTAGAGACTGGATTAATCTTGCTCAGGATATGAATGAACCTTCTGGTTCATTAAAAGTCATAAGTAAGTAAGTAATTATAATAATAATAACAATAATAATAATATTTTCACGGCCCCCATTAAGGGAGGAGATGGAGAAACTTTGGACATTTTTCGAGAAAATATCCAATTTGGATTTTTGGAGAAAGAAGTAATCATCGAACTTTCATTTATATGTTGGCCAATTTAATCAACATAATCGTGCTCAAAATTCATGCTTTAATTATATTTCACAATTACAAACAGGTTCTCGTGACGGAAAATGGACGTTTTAATAGTATGAAAACAAGTTTATAATATTACACTTTATGGTTTGAGCCAATGTTCAGGGAACGAGCAAAGCGAGTTTCCTAATTTTATCGAGTGCAATAACCTGTGACGAAGCTAAGGTATAAATACTGCTATATTATACCGTATTTTTTATACAGAGGGTCCAGGAGTCGATTCTTCTAGTTGAAAATTCTCAATTACTCTTTCCTTGAAATTCTGACCAATAGAAAGTTGTTTAACCTGTTTCTTTGCAATATCACCAGTAAATATTATGGCAAGGAAAATCGTTTCATAATATTGGGTTGATGCAAATGTTCGTAGTGTTTTTTATCTGTAACAAAAGTTTTTATTTCAAACTAATAGAAGACAGAAATTAATCAGTTATACCGGTTGAACAAATTATGAGTATCCCACCCGCGCGCGATCAATCAGCCCAGGGACAGCAGGAAGCAACGGAATGCGTCATCTGTCTGAGCTAAACGGCTGTTGAAACCGCACGTGTACAGTAGTGTGCTAAGAAATGTATGGCTAATAATAATAGGCCTAAGTGTTCTACTCCTCAACGAGTGTTTATTTACGATACGTAAGTGCGCATAGAACCTGTTCGTGCTGTCAGGAGATTATTATAAGAACATTTTCCTGATGATCCCTTTCCAAGCAGTGCTGCATTTCATAAACTAGTTAACACCAGATCTCACCCCACTTGACTGGTGAAAACCTCGGAAAAAACTCAATCAGTTAATCAGCCCAAGCGAGGATCGAACCCGCGCCGAGCGCAACTCCGGATCGGTAGGCAAGCGCCTTAACCGATCGAGCTACGCCGGTGGTGTGTGTATGTATGTATGTATGTATGTATGTATGTATGTATGTATGTATGTATGTATGTATGTATGTATGTATGTATGTATGTATCTATGTATGTATGTATGTATGTATGTATGTATGTATGTATGTATGTATGTATGTATGTATGTGTATTTTTTGTATTTTTTTAATACTGGATGCTCCGTTAATTCGTAACACTACATACAACTCTTTAACTACTTTAAACTCTTTGAATTACAATTAGGATTAGGATTACAAATGAAATAATTCGATTACAATTATCATTACAATTCCTCTAGTTATAATAAAAACCAATAATGTCATTTTGCCTTAAAGTTTGTCAAAGCCGATTCTGGTAACAAATGTTAGAAATTCTTTCAAGTAGACCTTGACGAGATCGCAGTTACTTATCGGTCACTGACCTCCTTTTAGTCTAATGCTTAGTTTTAATGCATCCCTTTCACTGTTGAGTAATGACCACTCATATATCAAATGATCCACTGTTTGTTCTTGTTGATCGCACTTGCACCTTGCACTTTCAGCAATTTTGAATCTGTAATAGTAGTGACCGGATAGGATGGCTGTGATTTGGCAGTTAAGTGGGAACCCTTTGCTGGAATTTCCTTTGGTTGTCTTCTCCCATTGGTCCTACCACCTGAGTAGTCCTTTCTCCTCTGCTTCCCGAATGATATGAGTTCTAGGGATTTTGCTGTATATTACCTCCCCACTGTCTTCCTGTGCAGCTTCCTTCGCCAACTGGTCTGCTATTTCGTTTCCGTACAGTCCCACGTGTGCCTTCACCCAATTTATGTGGATAGTCCAACCATTGTCTTACAGACTTTTGATCTTAGCCTTTATTTGTTCTCTCGTTGTGTTGCGGCTTTGACTGTTCTTGAGAAGTGCTACTGTGATCTGGCTATCTGTGTTGACGACACCTAGTTTTTCTCCGATCTGCAGTACCCTGTTGACTTCTATTTCCTTCAGTGTCTGTAGAATCGCTATCTGTTCTGCTTGGTCATTTGAGCAGTGCGGGCTTAGTTTGTACTTCAATTTCTTAATCACTTCCCTTTTTTGGAAGATAACTGCTGCTGCTCCGACTTTCCCATTTATCTTACTCCCGTCGGTGTATATTTCTATGTTGTATTGTAAGTTTTCTTGTGCCTCTTGGACTCTTGGTCTGACTGCTGAGTGGGGCCACTCTTTTAGTTTCGGGGCGTCTTCAGGTGGTGTCAGTGTACCATTTTCGCTGGCGATTTGTGTACCTTTATATATCTCTAGTATTTCTTGAATTTTTATGTTTATTGGCTTAACTGCTGCCAGAACACAAGATGGTTCACATGACACTGTGCGATAAGCTTTCGTTATTTTAATATTCATCAACCTTTGCACTCTCTGATATTTAAGCATCTTCTTTCTTTTGAAGATAGCTTCTTCCCACACTTGTACTCCATATAGCAGTATAGGCAGTATAGCGCCTTTGTAGATAGTTAGTAAGGCTAGGTGTCCTAATCCCCAGTTTATCTTTGCTGATTTCGCAAGTGAGTTTATGAGCTTGATGCATTTCTCTGAAGCTTGTTTTATGTGCATGTCGAAATTCATCTTGTCAAAGATTATACCTAGATACATCAATTGCTGTACCTGCTCTATTTCTCTGTTGTTTATAAATTGCTTTTTCCTTCTTTCCTTTCCCTCGATACCAGTAACGTTTTCGATTTACTGTTATTGAAGTGTAGCTTATATGAGTTTGACCAGTCTTCTATTAGTTTTAAGTCGGTATTCGCGTACATTTCTGCCACTTCCTAGGTTTCCCCTGCCGTCATCAGTAACAGATCATCTGCAAAAGCTATTAATTTACTTCGTTGTGTGTAATATTGGGTAAGAAGAGAGTTGTAGAGGACATTCCATAGTCCTGGGCCGCAACATGATCCCTGAGGGCAACCTTTCGTTGCTTCCTTTTCTACTCGGCTGTGATTGATGGAAAGTGTAGCGATTCTGTCACTGAAGTAATGTCTAACTAAATGATATAAATTTTTTGGGCATTGTAGTTTCCTTAAGTTGTAGAGGATGCCGGGCCACCAGGCAGCGGCGAATGCTCCCTTTACATCCAAGCTGGTTATTATTAAACTCCTTTTCTGGTCTAGGTTGTCTTTTATGAACTTTTTGACAGCTATGGTACTTTTCTGAGGGATAAATCCGTATTGGTTCGTGCTGAGCAGGTTGTTATAATATAAATGGTGATTTATCCTATCAATCATCAGCTTTTTCTAGGATTATCCCCTCGATGTTTAGGAGACTTACTGGTCGGAACCTTGCAACGTCCCGACTCTACTCCTTTCCTGGTTTAATCAGGGGTATGATCTGTGATGTTTTCCATATTTTGGGAAAGTATCCTTGGCTTAAGCATTTGTTATAAATGGCTGTTAGAGATGATGGAAATCCCATAAATACTCTCAGTATTATGTTCTTCGTTATTCCATTTTCTCCCGGGGATTTCTTGGGATTGAACTTTTGAAATACCTGGAATATTTCTTCTGGTGTGAATTCTACGTCGTCTGGTATGTATGTATGTATGTATGTATGTATGTATGTATGTATGTATGTATGTATGTATGTATGTATGTATGTATGTATGTATGTATGTATGTATGTATGTATGTATGTATGTATGTATTTATGTATGTATGTATGTATGTATGTATGTATATATGTATGTGTATGTATGAATGTATGTATATACGAGGCCTGTCTAAAAAGTATCCGACCTTTAGCCAGAAAAAATATTTCAAATACCTGACGGGGTTGGGACCCTAATCCCCTTCAAAGTAGGCCCCTTGTGCTTGCACACACTTAGCCCACCGCTCCTTCCACTGTCGGAAACACCTCTGGAAGTCTTCTTTTGGAATGGTGTTCAGCTCCGTGATCGCGTTCCGCATTATCTCTTCTCTACTCTCAAAACGGGATCCTTTCAATGGTGTCTTCAATTTTGGAAACAACCAGAAGTCGCAAGGAGCCAGGTCTGGAGAGTAGGGAGGTTGGCGAACGGTTGTAATTCCATGTTTGGCCAAGAAAGTGTGGATCAATTGGGATGAATGTGCGGGGGCGTTGTCGTGATGCAAGTGCCAGTTGTTCGCCGTCCACATGTCTGGTCTTTTGCGCCGAACTGCATCACGGAGTCGCCGGAGAACATCGTGATAGTACTCCTTTGTCACCGTTTGTCCTTCCGGTGCGTATTCGTGATGCACAAGTCCACGGACATCAAAGAAAACAGTCAGCATCACCTTGATTTTGCTTCACACCTGCCGCACTTTCTTCGGCTTTGGAGACTCGGGATGCTTCCATTGCGACGAATGTCTTTTTGTTTCTGGGTCGTACCCGTACACCCATGACTCATCTCCAGTTATCACAGTGTTCAGAAACCCAGGATCAGTGTTGGCGGTGTCCAGAAGGTCCTGTGCAACGTCACGACGGAGGTCTTTTTGTTCCGGGGACAACAACTTGGGCACGAATTTCGCAGCCACTCGGTTCATGTTCAAATCATCACGCAAAATTGCATGTGCAGAATCTTTACTCACTCCAACCTCTTCGACAATCTCCCGCACGGTCAAACGACGATCTGCCATCACCAAATTTCGCACCCTCTCAACAACAGCTGCACTCCGAGCAGTTTGGGGCCTACCACAACGCTGCTCACTCTCCGCTGATGTGCGGCCATCTTTGAATCGGTTGAACCACTCCTTAATTTGTGTTACACCCATCGCATCTTCCCCAAACACCTGCTGAATCTTACGAATTGTTTGACTTTGAGAATCACAAAGCTTTTGACAAAATTTGATACAGTATCTTTGCTCAATTCGTTCAGTCATCTTACGAGAAAACTAAATCCGACAAACACTTAAAACAGCACCTTACTTGGCGACCACCAGCCAGTGACTGGCACAAGCGAATGCGGTGAAAAAATTCAAGCATGCGCATTACAGTTCCTCCTTCTACCGTGCAAAGTGGCGCCGCCTTAGAATCACTACTTTGCGCGGGAAAATTTAAGGTCGGATACTTTTTAGACAGGCCTCGTATGTCTGTATGTATGTATGTATGCATGCGTGTGTGCTTGTGCAAGTATGTATGTAACATTTTAAATTATGGTTTATTTAACGACGCTCTCTACTGCCGATGTTATAAATTCATACATATGCCTATAGTATAACCAGACACTAGATTAAGATCTAGAAATAAGATTGACAAGGCCATGATTTGTAAAAATTTTTATGGAGAATAAATGACTATTACTATTACTATCAGCGTCGCCGGTGTGCCCGAATTTTGTTCCGCAGGAGTTCTTTCACATGCCTCTAAATCTACTGACTTGAGCCTGTCGCATTTAAGCACATCTAAATGCCATCGAACTGGGCCGGGATCGAACCCGCAACCTCGAGCACAGAAGGCCAGCGCTATACCGACTACGCTACCCAGGCCGAATGTATGTATGTATGTATGTATGTATGAATGTATGTATGTATGTAGGTATGCATTTTTATTTCGTCCTAAGAATCATGTAAGGTGGTGCTAGTCGCGTCGAAAGAAATTAAAATTAGAATTAATTCTAAAACTGATACACACTAGCAAAGTAGTAAATAAATTAAAATTATATATAAATATACCAGTATAATAACATGCTGCATACAGTAATCCTCAACACAATAATAATGATAAATGATTGGATACTACAACTGTTCTTGCAGTGCTTTCTCCGACGGAATTCTCCCCGTACACGGCACAAATGTTTCGAGCTGCCTCCACTGCCTTTGCTCCTCTATTAAGCTCAAACAGAACAAAATGTCGGAAATGTTCATTTTTTTTTTCTTTAGCCTACAAATAGCACAAACTTTCTTCAAATCATCAAATTGAAGGCGTATTTACAAGCACAACACTCCAAAATTACAAATGACAAATGACAAACGATAAACAATCTTCTAACAACGCTGTATTTTGATGACAACGGAAACGCTACGAACTTATGCATCTACTTAATTTTAATTTAATAGCATTTCATGTCGTCATGATAGAAGTCTCAACGTTTTAGTTGGCATAGTAATATTTTAAGGCAGTGGTAAGTAATGTGGTATATTATGCATGATTTTCACGAATGATAAAGATTGTTTACATTACTTGAGTACAAAAAAAGTCATTTTTCGACATTTTTCTTTTTGTATTCACTATTCACTCACATTGAAATACTGTAAGCTCGCAACAGATTTTATGCTAAGAAGATGAAATTTTTAGTATATGTTCTGAAAATTATGATTAAGAAAACTGCAGATCCTTTTTCGGATAAAGCAAATATTAAAAAAGGAATAACAAATAAAATATATTATCCTGACACTAAATAAATAAGTTATTTGCAATGAGTTTCAGGTCTTTTATACATTCAACATTATGTTACAGATGCTGTGTAAATTTTTTCAGACCTGTAATATATATTTTGTGTCAGTATGTACATTTTGAAAAACGTCTGACATTAAAAAATTTCGTAACTCAAAAAATATTAAATTGATACCATTATTGCAGCTGGCCTACATTAATACGAATAACAAGAGATTGCTGTACAGAAAAAAATAAATCTCTTGCTTGAAAAATTAAGAGTTCACTGTAAAAAGGGCGAGTGTCGAATTTATTTCATTTTGCAGGAAATGAAATTTAAAATTTGAAACCATATTACAGGACATTGAGCAAATATAACTCGTGTATTTCCTTTTTACACAACTCGACACACATTACAGAAATGATATGTAGTAAACTGTGGATCTTGCTAATCAATCCTTGTTACCAGAATAATTTTTCATCAATGATGCAAACAATAAATGACAAAATGGAGGAATGTCAACCATTAATGAAAAGAATAAATAACAAAAAGAAAGAATGTCAGTAATCTTACAAAGATCTGTTTACTCTATATTAGTCGATACTGAAGAAACTTTGTGAGGGACTTTGTTGTAATATTCTCTTGCATCTGCTTGAGGTGTTGCAAATTTCTGATATTATCCCACGAAATTGGTAATACGTCTGAAATAAAAGGAACTATTATTGATATCACTACTTATCAGCTTTTAGAAAAGTTTAAATGTTATATTTATTGCCTTGATAAAGCTTCTCAAGGAGGAGGAACACTCTCTAATTCGTAACTGAGTATCCTTTTTATTTTTGTAAGAGAGCCACATTCCATTTTATGCATTTTATGTGGATCTAGACGAGGATGATTAATAAAAAAAACAATTCAGTAAAAGGTCTTGTTGCAATCGGGCAGATCTTCTTAAACAATGGTGTCAAGAACAGTGTCCAGTTTCTCAGCATAGCTTGGTCAATATGAGCAACATGGTAAGCAATGACTTCATGCGAGCAATCTCAAGTACTTCTATCCAATGTCCTGGTAATTCAGCTGGATATTTATGGTTTATGACAGCTGTGTTTCGGCCGCATTCTAAATAAGAATGGCCGCGAACGGAAAATGTTACTTTAATGCAATCCAGTCTTCGAGCAGCATGCACCACATAATGGAAAAATCGGAAAACAGACGCATCCATCACAAAACACCTCAAGATTCTTTTAAGATCCAAAACATTACAAATAAAATAATGAAGGAATGAGGTCACCTCATCAGAACCTTTCTTCCCTACTGTTTCTGAATAGCAGTAGAAAACTGAATATCCCGTGGACAAAGTGTGGATGTTAAAGGAATAGAATGGTAGTTCTCTGTAATATATACATCGTTCGTTGTAAGGATAGGCATACCGTAAAATAGGGTAACTTTCCACTATTTTCTGGTTAGAAATTTGTTTTCAGTCTGTATGTAGTCTTTAAATGTCTAATTTTGAGATGAGCATTTATTTTATACGTTCTAGGGATATGCGGAAATGTATTTAGCCAGTCATATCTTCGAAAATAAATGTCTTTTGAAATTTATAATCTGCCAAAAATTGGTGCAAAGTTACTCATAGTTGGGGGTTACTTTGCACCGCCAGAGTTTTCAGAGGTGTGGTGCAAAGTTTTCCACTGCTGGTGTTACATTCCACCATACACGTGTTAAACAATGAAATATACTGTATCAGGAATAGAAAAAATGGAAGCACAGATTCAAAAACTGTTATAAATAGTAACACGGACAAAACTTTTTTGAAAAAAAAAAACTACACAAAATTTCAATATAAGTGGTGACATTCTTCTAAAATGTTGTTTCAAAAATATTTTCAATTCTTTCGAATGACAAGTCGAAGCAACAGCACGTGAATAACTGTAAAAAGATTATACATAATATTTTGTGTCAAGTTCTGGAATGGAATATAAGCAAGCCCTTTCTTGATGCATTCTTGGGTGGATTTAGTCTCCTAATTACATCCTCCCATTCATATTCCATAATATACTCCCTTTCAGGTCATTTGCATTTGTATCCTTCTCAGCATCTTCCTTTGACATATTTGGAGATTGCTACCAATTTTGACAGTGAGAGACCATGTATGACTTCAATATGTAATAAAGATAAAAACAAATTCAAGTAATTTAGCTGTAATACAAAGTGTGAATTATACCATAATAAGCGTTTTTAAACTTTATGGAGGGTCCTCAATTGAAAAAAAATGCAATTAGACTTTTAAAAAAATCTTCGTTTGTGTTATTGTGCAAAGTAACCCCAATTTAGCCTCAAATTCACCTTGATTAAAAAATTATTCTGTAACACCATTTACCGACAAAACAGCTGCACAAACGAAACTAGAAAGTCTAAATGGATGAATAAGGAACAGATATACATATAACTTATCGTGAGATTGTGCACACCATCTATGATGAAAGATAATTGATTTGATCTATATTATAATCAAATTATGCACACGTTCTGTTGTTTATTTATTTTATTTTATTGGGTTATTTTACGACGCTGTATCAACATCTAGGTTATTTAGCGTCTGAATGATATGAAGGCGATAATGCCGGTGAAATGAGTCCGGGGTCCAGCACCGAAAGTTACCCAGCATTTGCTCCTATTGGGTTGAGGGAAAACCCCGGAAAAAACCTCAACCAGGTAACTTGCCCCGACCGGGATTCGAACCCGGGCCACCTGGTTTCGCGGCCAGACGCGCTGACCGTTACTCCACAGGTGTGGACCGTTCTGTTGTTAAGGTATAGATATACCATAAACAAATTGTGATCACAAACAGTGGAAAAATACTGTACACATTTACCTTCTATTGGTGGAAGTGATGAACAGATAAATTTGGTTTGCATAAACACCCCTAGACCTATATAAAAAGTTTTTCATAGATGGTGCAAAGTTACCCCTGCAGGTGCAAAGTTACCCCGTTTTACGGTACACAGTTTTTTTTTTTTTTTGTGAAAATCAAAAGCAATAGCTTCGTGCATTCCACTCTTCATGCTGTTCTCTCTTGCTTTTCGTTTTCTATCATCAAATACTTCGGCTTTACGCTTATGAACTTTATTTTCCACTTGTGCTGTCTTCATCTGATTCTCAATGTTGTGTTTTTCTTTTCCTCATAAGGAAGAATCGGATATGAAGCGCCTTTGCATTAGCCTGGTACTTATCACACGCACTGCATGTATTGCAGCGCGGATAGCCAAATACGATACCGTCATTTCCCATAACTATTGTCTAAATACCCAACTATGGTCCAAAACGCATCATGTACTACTTACTGCCATATGAGGCCGCACTGTGATGGAATTATGTTCCCCATAGTGTGTTTCCATCTACCATTACAAGTGGCAACGATATGGATGCTTACCAAGGTCAGTGTGCATCGTTGTATTGAATGTGTGCAGGCACGAAATCATTCAGTTTGTGTTTGTCTGTTTTATTAAGCTCTCCTCTGTGGAAGTGGTAAGATATAGATATATGATTGTTTGTACAATTAAACATGTATACATAGTGTTTCTCTCGCGCCGTGGCGTCGCGATCTAAGGCATCCTGCCTAGGACTCGCGTTACGGAATGCACGCTGGTTCGAGTCCTCATGGGGGAAGAAATTTTCTCAACAAATTTCGACCATTGTATGGGACCGGTGCCCACCCAGCATCGTGATGCACTTGGGGAGCTACGATAGGTAGAGAAAACCGGTTGCGAATACCAGCTATAACGGATGAGGGATCATCGTGCTAACCACCCGATACCTCCATTCTGGTTGGATGATCGTCCACCTCTGCTTCAGCATGTGGGCGTGAGGCCAGCAGCCGGCTGGTCGGCCTAGGCCCGTCACGGGCTGTAGCGCTACGTATCATTATTATACATAGTGTTTACTTTCATGTAATAATTAGACTGGCAGAGGCTAAGGACTCTGTGTGAAAAATGTTTAACCTCAATGCTAGAAATCTGTCTTCAACTATGTACCACAATTTATCGTGGACCATAGTTGTGTTTCATTTTGAAATATTGGTTTTAATAAAATGTGATCAATGTGATTATTTACTTCTGCAAATACGGTACCTCAGGATATTCTAAAACACCATTTAACATTATGATCCAGTAAATAAAGAAGCAGGCTGTTCCAGCATCAATGGTACTAGCACGAATGATGGTCCGGTAAAACGAAAACCCCAGAGTAGAAGGAAAACAACCGTCCCTGTAAGTGACTATGAAAGCGATGAAATTGAATTGGATACAGATTATGTTTCTAGTGTTCTCCCTATATTTACAAACAGTGAGTCAGATGTGGAAAAGAAGACGAAATCTGTTAAATTAATGCTAAAGGCATATAGTTATGTGATAGTTACTTATGAGGGGAAATTGTGGCCAGGGAAAGTTTTGGAAGTGAAGAATAATGGAGCTATTGTTTCATGTATAGTAAGAAGCGGCAATTACTGAGGTGGCGAGAAATGGAAGACATTTTATTCTGTAGAAAGGAAAACATAATAAAACAAATTGAAGACCCCAAATGCGTCTCGAAAAAGAGAGATCTATTTTCAATTTCAGAATTACAAGAGAAGTGGAGATTCTAAGGATCGGAATAGGCCTACTGAATATAGTTCTCAGTATGGTAAATAAACATTATCGGTGAATTTATGTGCATAATATTTTGATAAGAATGTGTTAGTTTATTTTGATACCGTACTTTTGTTCTCTAATATTATACACTCACCAGAAAAAAATCCCGGCCACCTACATTTTCTTTAAAACTTTTAAAAATTGTGGAATTTTTAAAATAATTGTAGGTGTGCTGAGGTTCATTTAGTCGTTCATTCATTTTGTGATACGTAACAATCTATTATTGAATACGTAATACCAACAATGATCTGAAAAGAAGATTCGTTATTCTTCAAAAATTGTGTCTAAAATTCTCGGACTCATTTCAAGCTAAGCTGAAGAAGTCTACGGACTGGTAAGCTCTTTTGAATCAGTATCAGAGTACTTCATTGTATACAAATGTTACTAAGTCCTACCGATTCAGCAAAAGTGGTTGCATTGATAGAAGATGGGAACAGCGTTATGTGGCTGCAGTTCTTGGGATTCCTCTATCCACCGTACAACGAGTGTAACATCGCTTTAGAGAGACAGGAGGTTATTCTAGGAGACGCGGTTCAGGGAGAAAACGAGTAACTTCGGCTCGTGACGACCATTTTATTCTTCTAAACACATTAAGAGACCGCCATTCCACCATGAGACCATGGATGAATGTGGGCTGAATTCCAGAAGACCCGCTAAAGACCCAGAATTTCTCCAGCAACATCATGTTGAACGATTACGTTTTGCTCACAATCATGCTAATTGGAACCTGGGGAGTGGCAACGAGTGCTCTTCACAGATGAATTGAGATTTAGTTTACAGATGGACGTGAAAGAGTGTGGAGAAGAGAAGGAGAACGTTTTTCTTCATTTACCTTCAGTTCGCGTGTCAATTTCCAAGGTGGATCAGTAATGGTATTGGGTGGCATTTCGTATGAAGCTCGCACAGAACTTGTTTTCATTAATGGAGGTGTTTTGACTGCTCCAAGATACATCTAACAAGGTCTAATTTAACATGTGGTACCATAAGTGGAAATGATGCTGTTATTGCATGACAATGCTCAACCTCATGCTACAAGAATCGTGGACGAGTTCCTTCACGACGGTGGATTGCATAGGATGGCACGGCCAGCAAGAAGTCCTAATATAAACCCTATTGGACATGTGTGGGGCATGCTAGGGAAGCGAGTTAGAAGTCGTTTACCTCCTCACAGCAACTTACAGCAGCTCCGAAATGTTCTAAGTAAAGAATGGAATAGAATCGACCAGACTGTCACCCAAAATCCGATCGAAGGGTTGAATCGGCGAATGGTAACAGTCATACAGTCACGGTGAGGCAATACCCGCTATTAGCAACATCTTGGTGGCCACAAAATCAGTTGAACTTTTGGAAGAAAATTGATACAATTTGCAAGTTTTTACATCTTTTAATTACATACATCCATTGTTTGGCGTTGAAAATAATAATGCAAGTCATAATAAAACAGGTTGTTTTTTCTAGGAAGCAATGTTTACTTCATTTCATAATGGGTTTTCTAATTCTCATCTCATAAAAAGAAAAGAGAGACAGAGAAACTTTAGGTTGCCCGGTTTTTTTTTTTTTTTTTTTTTTTTTTTGCCGGTGAGTGCAGTTGTTCATTATTAGAGGAAAGTGACTTTCAGATTTCACTTTTTTATGTGTGTTTATGCAGTGTGTACTAATAAAAGGAATCCATGCACTTTTCATTTATTTTTAATATTTCTCTGCTAGATTATGTTTCTATCCTTAAATTAGAAACTCAATGTATTGATATACGAATAGGCCTAATTACAGCTCCAGCTATAGTCCATTCATGCTTTCAAGTATGAATGTATGAGTGGACCATATTTGGGCAACTCAGAATACAACTATGTACCAATACTTATGATTTTTTTTAACATTTGTAATTAAATAATTTCAAACACATAAGTCAATACGTATTTCAAAAACACTTACAAGAGTCCGAAGCCAAAATTTCATTTAATTTTGATGAATAGTACTGAATATACAAAGAAAAAATGTGAAAAATGCGGACCATACTTAGGGGAAACTACGTTATTAAATCTCGTACTGAAGAGTAGACCTAGGTTATTTTACGACGCTGTATCAACATCTTAAGTTATTTAGCATCTGAATGAGATGAAGTTACCCAACATTTGCTCAAATTGGGTTGAGGGTAAACCCCGGAAAAAAACCTCAACCAGGTAACTTGCTCCGATGGGATTCGAACCCGGGCCATCTGGTTTCGCGGCCAAGGTATTCCAGATCTTTCTGTAATATTCATATGGAAACAGTTGGCAGTTTTTCTTCTTTGTACATTTCATACATTTTATTAATATTTAGTTTATCTTGGAGATAAACTCTCTCACTTTTCTTCCTACTCTAATGACTTTGCCGTTCCTTGAATGAGCTGATATGTTGCACTACACTATCTGCGATATCTTTTGGTTTTCTACAATGTTTGTGGTCATATTTGACTCGCCGATCTTTCGGTGGTGTTCCAGTACTTTTAGAGCTTTTTGTTTAATTTCTTAATTGCTTAATGACCTCAAAACACCGATAACATTTGCACTTGCAGTCTGGTCTAGTTCCATGTGTTGATAAATTCAACGTTTTAATTACATCACTACATCTACCGTAACTTTTACGTTTCCTTGTACCTCTGCTTTTCTTCAGACTCGTGCACTCACCTTCACTATCTTCCAAATATGCCATAATTAGACGCGACTTTAAACATAAAAAATTAACAATAAATCACACAGTAGAGAGTGTCTAAACGTCACTACGAACAAATAATTCTCGTAAACAAATGAGTCCTTAGTCGCGTCATACAGTGATGCTATGACATTCCCATTTTTTATACTTTTCGCTCTGACATTTCCCCTTTTTGTGTTGTATACCAAGTCGTCAACAAGATTTAGATCTGGAACTATCATCTTTCTTGCAGTGCAACAAATTGTATTGTATTCTACTCCCTTTGATCTATGGTACTGAACCTTGATCTCATTTTTCACAAATTAACGACATTCCCCCTTTTGCAGTGGATTCTTCAAATGTAGAAAATAGAAATATCACCCATTTCATCCCTTAACTGCTCTTTGGTCTCCCCCTAAAAGGGCTGCAGTTCGCCGGTTGAGAATCACTGTTATATTCTACATTTATACAACTTTGGCCAAGAGGCTACACTAAAGTGAGGAAAAGGGGATCTCATTATCAAAAATGTTGAGGCACATTGGGCTAAGTGAAGTCTTACAATACATAAAATTGAATTGTGTAATAATGTTTTTTATCCATGACTGGTACTAAACTCGTCTATATTTCATCGTCCTTAGCAATCTAAAGAATGGCTTTATTCACAGCACTGAATTAAATTTTATCCATGACCGTAACGAAAAACATGCCTTTACTAAATACTTTTGCGTTGTTTAAGTAGGCTTTTATTCAACATTACTTTATTCCACTAGTGAGATAAAGACTTTACCTCACAGTTCATTAGTATTTTCCTAGTACCCGGATACACACGTATACTTTTCCATTCAACTATTACTCAAGAAGTTAATATATTAGTTACTAGATGTCACTACCTCTACTTCTTTATTACCATTCCTGAAATATACATACACTCAATTTCCTTCTCTTTTCTCTACCTACTACGTTGTAATTTGTGCATTGCATTCATATCTAATAATATCCAATATGTATTTTTTTTTTTTAATAATTTACCTTTTGGGAGGAGAGGAAACTTGAGCCTATGAAGGTGCGTTTATAGGATTTTATAAACAACACGCGTTAGTCAACTGAGATAAACAGACACGATGATTAATTACGTTTCAATATTCCTCTTAAGTTTACAGAAGCACGGCCGACTTGATGTTACCTTCGCTTTTTTGTATACGGCCTTGACAATAGTAATCTTATGCTGAAATTAGTTAATTTCTCAATTCCACCACGATGCGCTGTCTCCCAGTGTTTGGTGTCCACAGAAGAAATAGTCAATATAAATTAAAATAAATTATTAAAAAGTAATAATAACATTTATAAATGATAAATAAGAAAATAATAAGTATTATTATGTTTAGTTCTGTTAATTATGGTAAAAGCGAGAGTTTAAAAGCAGGGAAGGTAATACATAGTAACCTGTTCAGTTTAAGTGACATGATGACAGCGGCATAATTTTGTAGTTCATTCACTGGGTAGCACCGCTAGGCTAAACTGCGATGTTTCAAAGTAATCACTTGGGTAATTATATGCAATAACTTGTACTATGTTTTATGACTTCACTCACTGCACTGATACATTCCACTTGATATTGCAGATTCAAGAATCATAGTGTCAAGATTTTGCGACTCAGTGGATTATAAGCCGCATTCTTCGAAGGAACAAGCTTTTCAGTTAAAGCTGCTGCAATGTTATCTAGAAGTGGCCTAACAAATTTCACAGTAATGATATTAGCAAGTCGTGTTTGGCCGTCTTCATCACAAATTGGCATTGCAAGAGAGGGCATCTACACTGTAACGGCTAAATTTCTGAACACAAATTTTCTAATATATTCTTGTTCGGTATTCTCTTTCGATGATTAAGCAGCTGATCTAGAATCAATTTTGCATGAATACTGCCTTCATCAGCCTCTTTCCTTACATTTTCCAGCTCTTTATGCAACGGATCTCTTTCAATTAGTTGGAGTTTTTCGGTTGCTTTTGTTATCTCATCGTGCTTCTCTTGTAACACCTGTTAATTTGTGTAATATTCACATCCAAACTGTTAATTATTTCTTTTTAGCTCCACAAAGTTGACAACGTCTGTTTGCGTCGCTTTATGGTCATTTTCAACTGGCAAGAAGGGAATGTCATTAACTGATGCTGAGCCACTCGGAACATGTTGTTCAAATAGTGAAAAACCAATATTACTAAAAGATTTACGTTTCTTGGGTGGAGGGAGATCAGTTTTAGTAACTGTTCGTCATGGTCTTCTGATATCTGTCACTTTATACGTAGGATAATGATGGAATATTGTTGGCACAGCATTTGGTTTTAATAGTCTATATATTTTGATGTACCGAAGTAATAGTCTAAATTTCCCATTATTAGAATAATCTTCTTCCCTGAAATGTGAACTACAAACGACTGAAGATGGGGAGTTGCTTTAGGAACAAAGTCTTGGCGTGAAATCACTTTAAGGCATTTTCGTATCTTTCCCTTACTTACTTACTTACTTATTTACTTACTACCTTACTTATTTACTTAATTACTTACTTACTTACTTGTGGCTTTTAAGGAAACCGGAGGTTAATTTCCGCCCTCACATAAACACGCCATTGGTCCCTATCCTGTGCAAGATTAATCCACTTTCTATCATCATATCCCACCTCCATCAAATCTATTTTATATTATCCTCCCATCTATGTCTCGGCCTCCCCAGGTCTTTTTCCCTCCGACCTCACAACTAACACTCCACATGCATTTCTGAATTCGCCCATACATGCTACATGTCCTGTCCATCTCAAACGTCTGAATTTAACGTTCCTAATTATGTCAGGTGAAGAATACAATGCGTGCAGTTCTGCGTGTGTAACTTCCTCCATTCTCCTCTAATTTCATCGCTCTTAGCCCCAAATATTTTCCTTAGAACCTTATTCTCGAACAGTCTTAACACTCTTAAATGAGAGTCCAAGTTTCACAACCATATAGAACAACCGGTAATATAACTGTTTTTATAGATTCTAACTTTCAGATATTTTGAGAGCAGATTAAATGAAAAAAAGCTTCTCAACGGAATAATAATAGGCATTTCTCATATTTATTCTGCGTTTAATTTTCTCCTGAGTGTCATTTATATTTGTTACTGTTGCTCTAAGTTATTTAAATTTTTGTCCACACCTTAGGGTAACGGTTAGCGCGACTAGCCGCAAAACCAGGTGGCCCGGGTTCGCTTCCCGGTCGGGGCAAGTTATCTGGCTGAGGTTTTTTTCGAGGTTTTCCCTCAACCCAATATGAGCAAATGCTGGGTAACTTTCGGTGTTGGACCCCGGATTCATTTCACCGGCATTATCACCATCTCATTCAGACGCTAAATAAACTAAGATGTTGATAAAGCGTCGTAAAATAACCAAATAAAATAAAATATTTGAATTTTTCCACCTCTTCGAAGGATACAAATCCAATTTTTATATTCCCATTTCCTACAATATTCTGGTCACGAAATATAATCATCTTTCCCTGTCACTTGGAAATTCGTGAAATGATATTGATCCTCCACACTTTTTTTTTTCTATTCGAAGTACACAATGGTACACAACAATATGTCATTTTGAATCATATCACAATAAACTCACATACCAGTAGAAAGAAGCGCAATATTACTAATTATAATCGGACAAGAAACCATACATACATTCCTCAGTGAACCATGGGTGTCAGTGCTATCTGGCGGGAATTTCATATTTTCTCGATTACAGATTTAACACAGAGATCAAAATGAATTGTCAAGGCCGGTAAAGGAGAAGCGAAGCGAGCATCAAGTCGGCCGTGACAGAAGTAAGATGTGAAATTATTTTAATCACATTAGTCCCGGGAACACTTCTAAATAATCCCTGAAACTTCAAAAAGACAAAAATACACGTTTAAAATGAAAAAATATATATTAAAATTATATAATTAATTATAATTTGTTATTTATACAACGCCTTAGATACCATTCTTCACTAATCATGGCCTTCTACATCATAACCTATCTAGTACACGTATCGATTCTAAAATCCATGCCATGATATGTGATTATATGAGGACTTATTTTCAACATATTTTCTTTTATAAACATACTTTTTCGTTATGGTCATGGATAAAATTATGTATGGTACTTGTGAGCGTGATCTTTATTGCACTCGTGTAAATTAAGCACTCGGCTGACGCCTTGTGCTTAAATCTTTCCACACGAGCAATGAAGATACATTTACCTCACAAGTATCATAATAGTTATTTACGGTACTCGTGAGGTAAGTGTATCTTAATTGCGCTAGTGGAAAGATTTAAGCACTCGGCTGACGCCTCGTGCTTAATTTACACGAGTGCAATAAAGATCACGCTCACAAGTACCATACGTAATTTTATCCCTGACCATAACAAAGCATTCTGTTTTATAAAAGAAAATATTTTGAAAATAAGTCCTCGTATAAATAATCAGATGTCATGGCATACATTTTAGAATCGATACGCGTACTAGGTAGGTTATGATGTAGGAGGCCATGAATAGTAAATAATTGTATCTAAGGCGTTGGATAAATAACAAATTATAATTATAAAATTTTATTTATTTATTTTTTTTTTTCATTTTAAACAGGGTAGATGCACCATCTGTGGCCACTTTTAGGATTATTTTAAGTTTATTTTCAAAAATCAATAAATGGGACACTATAATCCCCAACTTTCTTGAGGTATGTGTTAACTAATATGTTTACTATTAACTGTTTTATTAGCATAGCTCAAAAACAAATACATACACTTACACAAAAACTTTTATACATGTTTGCAATTTTCACCATTTGTGGCCATGTAAACCCCATTTTTGGCCACCCGCTTGTACCATATGTGGCCATTTTTGTTTTTGCCATAACATTGTCACAATCTTTCATTTCCATAAATTTAACAAGATAAGGGATAAATTACTGTAATTTGAGTTTACAAATGAGCATATGTTTTGCAGCAGACAAATCTTAAATACAGATAACATACTATATTAAACTTACTAAATAAACAGAAAAATCGCTCCACATTCAAACGTTTAAAGCCTTCAGAGAAAATGAAGCATATTACACGGTCATCTTTTCCACGGAATTTGGGAAGAGATAACACTCTATTTGTTCATTGTCAACTACTGATATGTCATCATTTACAAGCCATTTAAATTTATTCGCCCCAACTCGTCTAGGAAAATTCACAAGCCATCCATCAATATGTTTTTCTTGTATTAAACCCACAAATCTTCGGACACTTTTCTTGTGCCTAAATGCAACAAGTACCCAATCATTTACTTCAGCCTCTTGGGCATGAACATTTTCATCACTGGACTCGTCACAAAGTTCAGATTCAGATGAAATAGCAATGTCACTTTCGGATGTGGTTATTTCATCTTCCACCTTCCTTTGATTTTTAGTTTTTGATCTTTAGGACACTTTCTGTTTATTTTCACGCCTCTTCTTAGTTTCATTCTCTTTCTGCTTTTTTTTTTCAATTTACTTGCTTCACAACTGTCATTTTCATTCTTTCATATTTATACAAAGTCAGAGGAGGTGCCAATACTCCAGATGCATTCACTGTGATAACGGTTGTAATGTTCTCCTTATCACTAGTCTTTGACGTGTCATAAACATGTTCACCTTTGGGTGCAAGAACTAAGCCTCCTGATGGTGAAAGGTAGAACGAAGTTTCATCACAATTCCACACTCTCTGGGGATCATTTAATACTTCCTGTTCTTCAGGAGTAAGCAGATCAGTAATTTCCCTAAACCAATTCCGGATTTTTTCCTCTGTGATTAATGCCTGAGTCTTGTTGATCTGCTCTGCTTCTTTTATACTTAGATCAGGATGTCTTCTCATAAATGCATCAAACCACTTACGTCCAGGTCTGCAATTGATGAATGGTGTGTTTAGTTTACAGTTTCGTACAATTTTTTCAACAGAATCCAGCAAGCTTTCTTTGTTTATTGGAAATCCAGACCGTGCACAACTTTTCAACCATTTTGCCAGCAACATCTCTGAGAACCGCACACTATCCAACTTTTCCAGATGATTCAGGTGCACGTCGTGATAGCTTGTTCCTTAACATAGATCTGGGAACATTAAAGTTGTGGCAGCTGTTGCAACTTTCATTCCATCAGAGCACGTGATACTTTTGATGGCGAATATTGAAATAATTTTCTTTTGTATTCACGATTTTTTTTAGAACTCATTATTGTGACCACAAATGGTGCTTGATACTACATTCATGTTCCATTTGTGGCCATCCCTGGTAGCAAGGATTGCGATTATGTTTTCATAAAATACTGAATATCAGTAGATACCTTTATGCTTTGAGATGGATCACAACAACAATATCATGTAACTTTATAGAAACTAGTCCAGATTTTATATTGTAATTCTTACCTGCAACTCTAAAGAAAATACGTAAACAAGAAGCACAACTTCAATACATTTATGAATTAACCATTTTGTAGAACAAAAGATTGGAGCTGAATGTCAACCAATCAGAATCATGGTTGCACAGCAACACACTGGAACATGTTAGCATGATTCCCATTGCCAGAACTAAATTAGGCACTTAATATAACATTTTAAATTCGAAAATGGCCAGTAATGGTGCACTGGCCACAAATGCTACGTCTACCCCATGTATTTTCATCTTTTATCAAGTTTCAGGGATTATTTAGAAGCGTTCACGAGACTAATGTGATTAAAATAATTTCACATTTTAATTCTGTAAATTTAAGAGGACTATTAAAACATAATTAATCATGGTGTCTGTTTAGCTCATTTGACTAAGGCGTGTTGTAATTAAATCCAATAATCCAATAAATCTAATTTCGCCGTTTCGAGTCTCCTCGCTTCCCAAAGTAAATTACGATACAAAATAAAAAAAATACATATTATATATGGATGTAATGCACAAATTACGACGTAGTGATGGTAGTAGTAGAAGTAGTAATAGTACATACGTAGGTAGAGAAAGGAGAAGGAGAAGGGGATTGAGTGTACGGAGATATAAGGTATAATATCATTTACATTTAAATTTTCAAGAAAGATAATTTTGTGAATATGACATTTTGGCATCAAGCGAATTCCAAATCTAAAATACAGTATTTTTTAATTAATCGACTTAAAAACATAACTACTTTGTATTCAGGATCCTTGTGGTCACCCTCTCTGGAGGGCTGATGATTAAATCAAATCCTTCTCTCTAATAAAGAAGTAGAGGTAATGCCATCTAGTAACTATTATATTAACTTCTTGCGAAATAGTTGAATGGAAAAGTGGTATATGTGCGGTCCCGGGTACTAGGAAAATACTATTGAACAGTGAGGTGAAGTTTATTTCACTAGTGGAATAAAGTAATGTTGAATGAAATTCTGCTTTACAAACGCAAAATATTTAGTAAACGCATGTTTTGTTATGGTCATGGATATAAGTTTTTAATGCAGTTTCGGAAACCGATGCTAGAAGGGCCAAGTTTCCAAGCATTCGAGATCATATAAGTCACAGTTTGCGGTTAGTGAATAACTTTTTGCAATACTTTGAAAATTTAAAAAGTGATAATAAATCAAAATCGCATTTCTAAATTTTACAATATTCATTAATGACAATATTCATTAATTCAAGTACCACATGACTAGGTTGCTATGTTACTTGTTTACATATTGGAATTCAATGTTTGAATATTTAATAGTTATGAAGCAGTAAAATTTGACTAAAATATTGTAAAAATGAGAGAGATTGGTACTGAAGATGCGGGTCTAGCATGTGCATCATTTTAACCGGAAAAATCAAAGAAAAGGTATGAAGTAGCTTACAATGTTTTTTGAAAGAGATGTTTAGATAAAAACGTTAATATTGATACCAGTGGGACTGTGTTATTGGCATATTTTTTTAGAAATCTAATATATATATATATATATATATATATATATATATATATATATATATATATATATATATTCAGGAAGCTTGTGGTGTGATTATTCAATGTTACGATCAATTATCTCTTTAAATTGATTCGGTTCTTAATGTTAACATGTCAAATTGCACATTTCACAATATAATCAGTAAGTAATCAATGCATTTGTAGATTTTGGTAAAGACCCATTAATTCAAGGTTTGTTTGTTAGGTTACTATTCTGTTGGGTGCTACGTCATTTCCAACTAGTACTATAAGTATTCCAGACTCAGACTTGTCAAACTAGTATGATACTGTAAGTATTTCAGACCTGTTCAAGAATTGTTGGCATGACAATTAAGAAATGAATTGTAAATTTTACTTTCACTGCAAAATATATGTTAAAAATAATTAACTTACGTATGAAGTATTGCAAAAAAACTTTTTCCATGACAATTAACACATTAGCAACCATATAATCCATACATTCATTCTTTTATAATTTATTCACCAAAACCACATTATAAAGTAAAGGTATATAGGGGAGAGTTGGGTAGTATCGGACATCGGGTAATATCGGACAGTGCGTTTCTTTCATCTACCACGAGATGGTAGTACCTGAATAACATGGTTACATTTCTGTATGCGACATAACATAAACGTAACCATGTCATTCGGGTATTATTATCTTGTGGTAGATGAAAGAAACTAACTGTCCGATATTACCCGATGCCCGATACTACCCAAGTCTCCCCTAGTTTAAAATTGAATTTAGTTACCAATAATGAAATTTAGATACCAGTAATGGATAAAAAAATTGTATAGCACACGAGAGTAAACAGATTTCATGCTCTCCTGGAAATTACCGCCTTCGGCTTCGCTTTCGGCGCTAAACTTTCTACTCGCGCATAAAATCTAATTTTACTCTCTTATACTGTAAACCACTAAAATACAGTGCGTCTAGAGATAGAATGGTCCGCGGCGGCGGCGGCCTTAGAATGGATGAGAGTTGCTGCACCTACTGCCAGATCTACTGCCGGAAAGTCACGCTCATGGGAACTGACATTCACGAACCATACTACATACTTGGCTTACCTGCATCACAATAGGTGTTGAAAATGATGACCTTGAGTGCGAACACATTCATTATATCTAAGAAAAGATTTATGTTCACTCGCAAAAGTTCTTGTTGTTTGATTGCCTGTATTTCTGGCTTGATATTGTTCTTCAATTCTTGTAATGTGTGCGGATGTGTCTTTAACGTTCCTCATAAATAAAAATCGCATGGGGACATATACGGGGAGCGTGCTCGCCAAAATCCTCGACTAATTATTGTCACCAAACACACTTCGCAATTCAAGCATAGATTGATCAGCAGTGTGCGCTGTAGCTGAATCCTGCTGAAACCATCCATTCAATATCTCATCGTCAGTTAGTTGCGGAAAGAAATTTCTTAAAATTGAATTTGTATAAACTTCTGAATTAACAGGTGTGTCAAAAAATATGGAGCCGATAATTCTAATGGCATTTATTGCACACTACACCAACTTTTTGATCATGGTGAGGAATTTCATGAATAATAAGGGAATTTTAGGTAGTTCAATGTCTAATGTTCTGAGTAGAAATGTAACCATTAAGTTGAAACCACGCTTCATGTCTGTGAAGAAAGTTAAAAGCGGGTCCACGTAGTCATCAGGGCGGACTGCAAAAACCAATTGCAAAAAATTACTTTACTTTTAGGGTCTTGTGGTTGTAAAGGATGAACTTCAGCCACCTTGAATGGCTTAAGTTTCAGAAGTGTCGTTGCTACAGCACCTGACGACTTGGAAATGCTAGTCTTGCGCTAAACGTTTCAGTGACTTTTGGGGTGTGTGCTCTAACCTGACCCCTATTTCATTTAGCTTCTCTTCAGTCAACAGACGGCGTTCTTGAACTCGTTTTATATTAAAAAATATTCTGTTCGCCTCACTTCATTCACAAGGTTATGAACAGTTGTCCTGCTAGCAATATTGTAACATTTGGAAACTTACTATATCTTGCAGAAGAGTATTTCACATAGGACTTGTCATACAGAAAAATACGTTGTTCTAAGGTATAATTAACCTTAATAATGAATAACTTATCAGTATCACAAACAACACAATTTTACTCCTGATGCGCACAACCGTCTTTCACACGCAACAGATACAACTCGACTAACAGAACTTGCTGCTAACAGCCGTGAGCTGCAACGCTGAAATGGCGGTAGGCGCGGGAACTATCACTCAGTGCAAGGCCGCCCCAAGGTTCACTCTATCTCCAGACACTCTGTATATTCATGCTCTGGTTTAATTACTTACGTAGATAAATACGTAGCGTACTTTTCTATACATCAATATTTGCTCAAAGCTTAAAAACTTAAAACTTCAGTGTTAAAATATATTTAAAACAAATTAATGTATTTTAAATACGCCGTATGGCCGTTTCGAAGTTTTTCCTTCACCATCAGTGTCCGCAAGACGTATTTCTTAATATATTTTAACACTAGGAAGTTCTAAAGTTTTTAAGTTTAAATATTTAAAATATGATAAATGTTTAAAGTGTCATAAAGTGAATAAAATTGAGAGAAACAACAATTTTTGTAAATAGGCCTAAATAACATTGAAATATAACAATAATCATAAAATCAATAAGCAATGGTACATATTTAGCAATAAAAGCAAGAATTACAAATGTACAGAGCTATCCATATAAACCTTTACAATTTCAATCACTTATAACTTCTGAACCAATAATAGTAAAAATGTGCAATTTGTTCTGAATTCAAAGTAACTGTGGAGGATTCCTCAGAGTAAATGTTGAAAATGTCTTCCCCTGCACCCATACACAACTGTGCTCGTCGCACCATATTCTGTGACGTTCTCGGAAGTGTATCCTCGTCAATGTTGCTGATTTCATTCCTAATGGCTTCACGGAGTTCAGCAAGTGACCACGATCTATTCTTGTATACTTTGTCTTTAAGGCAGTCCCTTAAAATGTTCAGAGAGGTTAATTCAGTTGATCTGGAAGGCCAAAGGTTTTGAGATTAGGTGATCATCGTGGAATCGTTAGACGTAGAAAGGCTGGTCCACAATAAACCGAGAACGGAAACGAGAACGAGAACGGAAATATTGTTAAAATAAGTGTATTCAAATGTGAGCATTCACAATTAACGAGAAGTTTGCCGGAGCCCGGGAACGGGAACGTGAAAGTTAATTGTGAATGCTCACATTTAAATACATTTATTTTAACAATATCTCCGTCAGAGTTTTCGTTGTCGTTTCCGTTACCGGTTTATTATGGACCAGCCTTAACATGTGAGTAGCCTGTCTCCTGCTCAATCAGCGCAATGATTTCTTCGGTGAGTTTTTTAGTAGGTTATTTTACGACGCTTTATCAACATCTTAGGTTATTTAGCGTCTGAATGAGGTGAAGATAATGCCGGTGAAATGAGTCCGGAGTCCAGCACCAAAAGTTACCCAGTATTTGCTCATATTGGGTTGAGGGAAAACCCCGGAAAAAATCTCAACCAGGTAACTTGTCCCGACTGGAAAACGAACCCGGGTCACCTGGTTTCGCGGCCAGACGCGCTAACCGTTACTCCACAGGTGTGAACTTGGTGAGTTAAGCTATACGTCCTCGAACATCATCAACACTGTTTTTTCCACTCTCGCTGAGGAGTGAGCCAGTTGTCTCCAGTTTTCTTGCCATAAACAAAATTGCTGGCGGAACATTGCGCACACCGTATTCTCTTCGAAATGCCCTTTGTGTTTGAATCAAGGAATTTGTCTTCCAATAATTTTTCACAATAAAAACACGCTACCGAACTGAGAACTGCATGTTCGTGTTATGACTGCAAACTAATTACCGTACTAATACCCAACAATAATCATAATTCTCAACAATGGATGGTAGGTGTACCAATATAGATTCTACATATTATTTTTGATGTACCGAAGTAAATATTATGATGTTTCCATGTGCCTTAGTGGATAAAGCATCAGCACGTAGAGCTGAAAACCCGGGTTCAAATCCCGGTGCTGGAGAGAATTTTTCTCCGTTCCACTACTCTTTCATCGTAATATAGCTTCTCCCAGAGCCATTGAGATCATTAAACTCAATTTCAAGTTTATACTAGCTTCCAGAGAGAAAAATTATAACTAATTAAAATTGTAAAGATTTATATGAATCGCTCTGTATAAAAACATTTCTTACAATTTAACCAAACCTGTCAATTATAAAATAACAGTTGTAAACAAACAACATCTTTTATGATACAGCTGAAAAAAGACTTCCAAGTAAGAACCGAGAATGGCTGATGTATTGAAGGTCTTCAAAAGGAAAGAAACATTAATTCCATTATCATGAAGTCTAATCTTGCAAGTGTTTAAATAATATAGTCGTTCGAAAAAAATGCTAACTTGACATGCTGCTACGAATTTGAGTAAAGTAAGAACAAAATTGCAGAGGAATTTTTAAATCATATTGGTGTTATCTTTGACCCAAAATATTTGTAGTTATTTCCTTAACATTTCGCAGGTTGCAGTAACCTGCTGCACTTCAGAGGTACCGTCATTTGTTTTTTCTCATACTCTGTACAGTCTTCCTAATAATATCTCGATTTTGATTTCATTTATTGACGTTCAAAGAATTTATGAATACGGCAAAGAAGTTTTATTGTCCGAGCAAATGGTTTCACTACTCCAGTCCTGCACATGATTATAATAAGACACACTGCAAACAACACCGGTACTGTTAGAGCATAGTTCCCAACCACTCTTGAAACAGAATATTATGAAATTACAACAGAACACGAAATGTAGACCACCACATGCTATATTGTATTGAAGAAATGGGATATAAGTTAATCTATAATTTAATTTCTTTGAGAATTCTCAAGGTCATCGTTCTCGTTTCCATCCTCGAAATTCAGATAGACATTTGGCGAAAAGAACCTGTTCTTCAGTAAACATGGTACAGAACAAGATGTTTGAAGATGGTGCACATAAAATTCAAAGAACCCTTGTGTGCTCATTCATACAGAAGACGGTACCTAATGTTTAATTTATTTTGGATCTGGAACCCGCGAAAGTGAAAGCTCGAGGAAAATTAAGTCGGAAGATTTTAAATTTGCAAACACGAAGGGAGTTGGAAAAACTGCTATTATGGACAATGTGTACCTTTATATAAAACAATTTTATTTGTTTTATTACCGAATAAATTGTGTAATATGGAAGTGTGTCAATTAAAAAAAATAATTTGTAAATTAGTTGGAATTTAACCTTTGTTATGAAAAAAATGTATACAAAAATAATACAGTAAAACTTCATTTATAGTTTAAATTTTCATGAGTGTTTATAATGAAGATTATACATGTGTTACTGTACATACAACGTTTTATATAATTCTAGCATTAAAACTTGTAAAAGAAACTATTATAAAACAATTAATAAAGAAATAACATCGGAATAATTTCGAGGGAAAAATTGTTCCGGAGCCGGGTATCGAACCCGGGACCTTTGGTTTAACGTACCAACGCTCTACCACTGAGCTACTCGGGACTCTAACCGACACCGATCCAATTTTTCCCTCTATATCCACAGACCTCAAAGTGGGCTGACAACCGTCAAGCAACCAACTTCGAGTGCACACTAACTCCGTGTGACTTAAGTTGTGGTTTTCTGTTAACGAACAGTGACGTGTATTATGCAAATCAAGGTTTCAGGTGTAACTCCCTGTAAAGTTGATTTGAATAATTTCGAGGGAAAAATTGTTCCGGAGCCGGGTATCGAACCCGGGACCTTTGGTTTAACGTACCAACGCTCTACCACTGAGCTACTCGGGAACTCTAACCGACACCGATCCAATTTTTCCCTCTATATCCACAGACCTCAAAGTGGGCTGACAACCGTCAAGCAACCAACTTCGAGTGCACACTAACTCCGTGTGACTTAAGTTGTGGTTTTCTGTTAACGAACAGTGACGTGTATTATGCAAATCAAGGTTTCAGGTATAACTCCCTGTAAAGTTGATTTGAATAATTTCGAGGGAAAAATTGTTCCGGAGCCGGGTATCGAACCCGGGACCTTTGGTTTAACGTACCAACGCTCTACCACTGAGCTACTCGGGAACTCTAACCGACACCGATCCAATTTTTCCCTCTATATCCACAGACCTCAAAGTGGGCTGACAACCGTCAAGCAACCAACTTCGAGTGCACACTAACTCCGTGTGACTTAAGTTGTGGTTTTCTGTTAACGAACAGTGACGTGTATTAAGCAAATCAAGGTTTCAGGCATAACTCCCTGTAAAGTTGATTTGAATAATTTCGAGGGAAAAATTGTTCCGGAGCCGGGTATCGAACCCGGGACCTTTGGTTTAACGTACCAACGCTCTACCACTGAGCTACTCGGGAACTCTAACCGACACCGATCCAATTTTTCCCTCTATATCCACAGACCTCAAAGTGGGCTGACAACCGTCAAGCAACCAACTTCGAGTGCACACTAACTCCGTGTGACTTAAGTTGTGGTTTTCTGTTAACGAACAGTGACGTGTATTATGCAAATCAAGGTTTCAGGTATAACTGCCTGTAAAGTTGATTTGAATAATTTCGAGGGAAAAATTGTTCCGGAGCCGGGTATCGAACCCGGGACCTTTGGTTTAACGTACCAAGACTCTACCAATTAAGCTCTATTAAGTCACACGGAGTTAGTGTGCACTCGAAGTTGGTTGCTTGACGGTTGTCAGCCCACTTTGAGGTCTGTGGGTATAGAGGGAAAAATTGGATCGGTGTCGGTTAGAGTTCCCGAGTAGCTCAGTGGTAGAGCGTTGGTACGTTAAACCAAAGGTCCCGGGTTCGATACAATTTTTCCCTCGAAATTATTCAAATCAACTTTACAGGGAGTTATGCCTGAAACCTTGATTTGCATAATACACGTCACTGTTCGTTAACAGAAAACCACAACTTAAGTCACACGGAGTTAGTGTGCACTCGAAGTTGGTTGCTTGACGGTTGTCAGCCCACTTTGAGGTCTGTGGATATAGAGGGAAAAATTGGATCGGTGTCGGTTAGAGTTCCCGAGTAGCTCAGTGGTAGAGCGTTGGTACGTTAAACCAAAGGTCCCGGGTTCGATACCCGGCTCCGGAACAATTTTTCCCTCGAAATTATTCAAATCAACTTTACAGGGAGTTATACCTGAAACCTTGATTTGCATAATACACGTCACTGTTCGTTAACAGAAAACCACAACTTAAGTCACACGGAGTTAGTGTGCACTCGAAGTTGGTTGCTTGACGGTTGTCAGCCCACTTTGAGGTCTGTGGATATAGAGGGAAAAATTGGATCGGTGTCGGTTAGAGTTCCCGAGTAGCTCAGTGGTAGAGCGTTGGTACGTTAAACCAAAGGTCCCGGGTTCGATACCCGGCTCCGGAACAATTTTTCCCTCGAAATTATTCAAATCAACTTTACATGGAGTTATACCTGAAACCTTGATTTGCATAATACACGTCACTGTTCGTTAACAGAAAACCACAACTTAAGTCACACGGAGTTAGTGTGCACTCGAAGTTGGTTGCTTGACGGTTGTCAGCCCACTTTGAGGTCTGTGGATATAGAGGGAAAAATTGGATCGGTGTCGGTTAGAGTTCCCGAGTAGCTCAGTGGTAGAGCGTTGGTACGATAAACCAAAGGTCCCGGGTTCGATACCCGGCTCCGGAACAATTTTTCCCTCGAAATTATTCAAATCAACTTTACAGGGAGTTATACCTGAAACCTTGATTTGCAAATAACATCAGATTTGTAATTATGGGTAGTTTGATAAGATGGTAAATGAATAAAGAGGTTGCTATGACAACAATGCTGTATTACATATTATAGCATGGCAAATTGTTTCATAATGTTAACTTTACGGCAAAAGTTATACCGTCGTAATAGAAGTCATGACATTTCAGTTGGCACTGTAATATTTTACACTACTGGCACTGATACAATAATGTGGCACGATTTTCACTAACTATAAAGACTGTTATAATGCTAGGATTGCAAAAAAGTCACTTATTTTTTACTGATTACTTTTATTTCTCCTAAGGAATAAACCATGGCATAATATTGTGATAACTGTTCCACAATTTAAGTTACTTCAAAATATTTTCAGATTGGCATGGTGTTAGGGTAGATGTATGTGTGGTCACAGCTTCGGCACGGATCCTCATTGTTTAAAATATTCCGTTTCTTCCTTGTGCGCGACAAGCTGTGAGGTGGGAGCAACGCTGCCAAACTTGCGGCTTGACTAGATCTTATACTGTAATTGGTTCCAAATTATCGTGCGTTTCATTGGAGGATCGTACACTGACATTACTCATAAAAATAAGTCTATTTGGATTATTTTACCTAAACCTCCTACGTAGTGTATTGTTTAAACAATTTTTCAAATTCTTATAAGGAAATAATTGTTAAAAATTAAATATGGGCGCATAAAAATATAAAAAAAAATTGTTGTGTGCTTAACTTGGCTAAAAATGGAAGGAATCATCATTTTACTCGTCAAGAGGATCAGCAACAATAGGAAGAGAAGAACCAGAACCTACATCTAACCCTTTCACAGCTTGTTTTACCACAGCGCACAGCCAATCTTTACGTAAATTTAGGAACACTTTACATTATTTTCTATATAATTTTGCTTCCGTCTCTTATATTTGAGTATACTCGATGTAGTTTTTTGGGAGTAGGAGTATTAGGACAACTATCATCTATTTTCTGAGACCATTGCCACTATTTCACGTCAAAACTTATTAAAATTACTACCTGTTCCACTTCACGTTACCCCTCGGAGTGATGTCGCTACCGTCTCTGTTTACATCAGAACTACGGTGACTTGGGCAGCAAGCGGAGTTGCGGGGGTAGGAAACACGGATGATTCACGAAGACGCCGCGGGTAACCTGAGCTGAAACGGGTTGTACACCTGATTTATTACTGTCAACGCACTACCACAAAACACGACTGGCAAAGGAGATTCCGTATTCCTTCGTATGTTTACTGAATATGTTTATTTTCTTTATTTCCTTTTTCTGTTCTCGGGTTCCAAAAACATTATAACCAACTTAGGCCTATTACATGTTTCCGTCATAAATTATGTTTAGATTACTGAGAGAATTGGAAGATGTATCTCATATGTTTGGAAATATACGAAGGAATTCTGTCCTCATCATTTTTGAATAGCCGAAAATAATGGGTTTCTTAACGTGTCACTATAATAAAGTTCAGTCTACCAAAATCAGGTTGTCACCTGGACCTCGAGACATAGGATAGCATTGCTTATGCCTGATAGAAGTCTGTTTTGCGCCAATCGACGACACAGCACTTGTAACGCAGAAATGATATACGAAGAAACAACTTTAAAAGCGGAAGTGGAATATAATACTGCAGAAATGTAAAAATAAAATTTCAAATATCCTAATTTGTAACATATGTTTAAAATTCTCTCCTTTTGACACGTTTTCCGTCTTTTCCGACAGGATCATACATATTACGTATTATCCGTGGGTTGAATCGTACGATCGTACATGATACCAAATTATCGTACATGCACAATCCAGATCGTACGGTTGGCAACAATGGGTGAGAGTTCGCTCATATGCTTCTCTTCACTCTCTGAATGGATCCTTCTACTCGTGCATAACTGGTTAGCACGTGAGCAGTTTGGAATTTCAAAATAGGGCGCATCATAATAATGAACTAAATTTTTGTTTTCTTACATTTTCAAGAAAAACAAAATCTCGAACAAAATTAATTTGGAAGGCATAAATGACGTTTCGTATCTTTCCTATCTTAAAATATTATCGTATAAGTGTAAAAAAGGAATAAACGGAAAATGTTATCCAAAATAATAATTAACATGGGAAGTATGGGAATTCTGCCGAAACCTCAGAAAAAATTATTATGTGGGAAACGCATAAGTACGGTACGTATAAAATATTCGTAATTCAAATTATTTAAAATATGAAATAAGTTTTACTGTATTATTTTAAAAAGAAATAGACTTATAAATGTTGGATCATACTGTTTTGGTGTGCCGCATATTGTTGTTAAAACATAATTTATTCCGAACGTAGACAGTATATTTATTTTTAACGCAATGTGTAATTATTTTTGTTGTGCAATTGCGATCAGTACTGGTGGACCTACGGGACTTTCCCGAGGTTGCGACGAGAACGTTCCTTCCATGACCTTCCTCTGCGAGAAGTAAGAACTAAATCGAAATTGTTGCTTTATAGCTAATAGCATAAGCTGTCACAAACTAGAATAGCTGCACCTCCTCACTTGAATTGTATTTTATTAAGTTGCTGCAGCTTTAACTTTACATACACTTTTTAACTAATACGTGCTTGTAAAAACCTTTATATTCAGTATATATTAAAATAAGGCAAAATGAACAAATAAATAATACAATTAATTATAAATAGATGATAGATTTATAAGCACTAAAATTATTAATGGCACCGAGGGTACTAGAGTGGATGTGGTGTCAGGAAGGTTCTTGGGAATGGTTCACAAGACTGGAATCTAACAATAGCAAAATGGTCGCGTGGATTGGAGAATACATGGAGTGATATGTAAATGGCGGTTAAGATCGTTAAAAAAATATTGTCGGTATTTTGTATTGATAATGTTAGCAGCCCTGTCCGCAACTTATACTCGTATGTCTGCGCGCAGTTTGCTCGATGCATACTCCAGTAAATTTTCTGCTCTTAAATTTCGTAGTCTTGTGAATTCGGCCTATAAACCTTCCCAACGGACACCACATCATTCTAGTCCTCCTGGCGCCAATCTTAACTTTTAGTGCATAATTAATACATATGTAATAAGGAAAATTATGTTTTAGAAATGAAAATTTGTTTCTGGAATATATTGAAGACAAAATTTTATGGCCGAAAAATTTATGTTGGCTGGCAGTTATGTTTGTTTAATTTCCCTGACTCGTATGACTTTGTATCATCTGAAAGCACTCTTGATCTAGGGAAGTATCGTCGGCATAACCTCTGATTAACAATTTCTCCACGAATATTTTCCGTTCCACCCATCACTTAAATGCAGTCTTTTGTGACCTACCCTATGCATAGTATTGGTGGAATATTTAACTAACTGCACACTGGCCTGTAGGATGTATTTTCTCGGTCTTCCCTGACATGCCCCTCAAATTAAATTTGCCAGATTTTTTTCACAATTTTCGAAAACAGATATCGATATAATTTGAAAGAAACTACTTTCAACTTTTCTGTTACTTTGCTATTAATTAGTGTGTGTTTATTTTTACGTACGAGCAGTTCATATAATTAAAATAATAATTATATTTTCACACTAAAAATATTCATTCTACTTACATACTGCTTAAATCACTCGTATTTTTCAGAAAAGTGAATATTTTAAGTAGATCTCCTCTGGATCCCAATTTTGTAGCAAAATCCTGACGGGTCAGGTTGATGTTGGCTAAGATAGCAAGCATTGCTGGAAGAGATTCTAAGCTCATTCTGGGATTTTTGGATGCTCACATCATCTTTATTGAAGAAAAGACTCTCTCCAATGAAGCATTAGTGCCAGGAAGACATAGAGATAGTTCATCAACTTCTGGAGTTTTGCACAGAGAATCATATTGTCGGAGGAAAAATCACTTCATTCCATTTTGCTACTTTCTCTGAAGTCATATTTTTCTTTAAGGAAGAAATTTCATCAGATGAATATTATCATCCATGTCAAGTTCACCTACATAAAAAAATGTATTATCCCTTCAAAATTTTCTTTTCCTGGAGGAGATGTCAGCAACATAGGCTACATTCCATATATATCTTATTTTATGAAGGAGTAACCCAGGCACTAAGATATTCAACAGTTTGCTCATAAATTCGCGAGAGAAACAAAGCTTTACATTATACATAATTATTTATGTATTACAATGGCAGGAATTTAACTACAGTATATGTTATTATCCAGACGGCTCCAGGCTTTCCAGTAGCGGCTACTAGCACTGCCTTTTTCATTACACAACAGTATATTAGATGGTTCTTATTCATTACTTCATTTTGATCATAAAGTGTGCACAAGGGGCTTGGTTTAATGACAATACGATACAGGAAGACAGTCATGGCCAGTTGTTAGACGGCTACTGCTACACGTCCTGGACATTCAGGGAGTTTTCTTGTGGTTTCCTTCCATTATTTATCTGAAATTCTTATTGAAAGTTCTTTCATAGATATTCGATATGGACTTCCGAAAGTCTCTCTTTGCAGAATGGAATAAAGTGGTCTGTTGGTTACTTGTAGAATTTGGGAGCCTTTTTTGGCTAGGATATCAGCTATCTCGTTACCTTTTATTCCACTGTGTCCTGTAATCCACTGAAGGGTGATGCATTTTCTCCTGGACTTCAGCTATTTATACAGTGGTTTGCATTCCACATCAGATGACATGAGGAGGTCAGTATTTGCTATTGCTTGAATGGCAGATTTCGAATCAATGAACAATACTGTGTTGTAAAATTTATTATGGAACTAGTTTAACTGTTGCAATGCCATTTTGATTACTTCAACGTCAACCTCAAAGGCAGATCTGTATTGACCAGCTGGTGTGTAGAACAGTCCACAGAAGACTGCTGCTCCAACATTCATTTCATCATATAATATGTACGACCTATCAGTGTATACTGTACATGTAACCATTTTTCTTTTGAGCATCTATTGTTCATTGTTTCTAAGGCTGACAATTTTATTTCTGTTGGGTTTGTTTCTTTCTTTTGTATGTTGTTAATGAGGTGAACACAGTAAACTACTTCCTCTAAATGTAGGTGATTTGGTAAAAGTGAAAGACTGTCTGGTGTAGATTTAATGTTAAGTTTCTCTTTGATATCTAAGATTTTCTGAATATATTCTGCTTGGGTCTTTAAGTTAGAGTTTTCATACATATTCCAGTATTCATTACCTGGCACTCTTAAAAGTTTCTCATAAAGAACAAGGACCTTTTATTCGATTAATGACTGGGGTTTACTATTTCCGGTTAGAATAATAATAATAATAATAATAATAATAATAATAATAATAATAATACTTACTTAGGCCTACTGGCTTTTAAGGAACCCGGAGGTTCCCGCCCTCACATAAGCCCGCCATTGGTCCCTATCCTGAGCAACATTAATCCAGTCTCCACCATCATATGCCACCTCCCTCAAATCCATTTTAATATTATTTTCCCACCTACGTCTCGGAGTCCCCAAAGGTCTTTTTCCCTCCGGTCTCCCAACTAACACTCTATATGCATTTCTGGATTCACCCATAATACATGCTACATGCCCTGCACATATCAAACATCTGGATTAATTGTTCCTAATTATGTCAGGTGAAGAATACAATGCGTGCAGTTCAGCGTTGTGTAACTTTCTCCATTCTCCTGTAACTTCATCCCTCTTAGCCCCAAATATTTTCCTAAGAACCTTATTCTCAAACACCCTTAATCTCTGTTCCTTTCTCAAAGTGACAGTCCAAGTTTCACAGACACACAGAACAACCGGTAATATAACTGTTTTATAAATTCTAAATTTCAGATTTTTTGACAGAAGACTAGATGACAAAAGCTTCTCAACCGAATAATAACACGCATTTCCCATATTTATTCTGCGTTTAATTTCCTCCCGAGTGTCATTTATATTTGTTTCTGTTGCTCCAAGATATTTGAATTTTTCCACCTCTTCGAAAGATAAATCTTCATTTTTTATAGTTCCATTTCGTACAATATTCTGGTCACGAGACATAATCATATACTTAGTCTTTTCGGGATTTACTTCCAACCCTATCGCTTTACTTGCTTCAACTAGAATTTCCGCGTTTTCCCTAATCGTTTGTGGATTTTCTCCTAACATATTCACGTCATCCGCATAGACAAGAAGCTGATGTAACCCATTCAACTCCAAACCCTGTCTGTTATCCTGAACTTTCCTAATGGCATATTCTAGAGCGAAGTTAAAAAGTAAAGGTGATAGTGCGTCTCCCTGCTTTAGCCCGCAGTGAATTGGAAAAGCATCAGATAGAAACTGGCCTATACGGACTGTGCTGTAAGTTTCACTAAGACACATTTTAATTAATCGAACTAGTTTCTTGGGAATACCAAATGCAATAAGAATATTATATAAAATTTCTTTCTTAACCGAGTCATATGCCTTTTTGAAATCTATGAATAACTGATGTACTGTACCCTTATACTCCCATTTTTTCTCCAACATCTGTCGAATACAAAAAATCTGATCAATAGTCGATCTATTACGCCTAAAACCACACTGATGATCCCCAATAATTTCATCTACATATGGAGTTAATCTTCTCAAAAGGATATTCGACAAAATTTTGTACGACGTCAACAAAAGTGATATTCCTCGAGAGTTACTATAGTTAGTCTTGTCCCCCTTCTTAAAAATAGGTACGATTATGGACTCCTTGCATTGTTCTGGTACAATTTCCTTTTCCCAAATTACAAGTACAAGTTTATAGATTTCGCTAGATAATGCCCTTCCACCCTCTTGTATTACTTCTGCTGGAATTTGATCAATACCTGGAGACTTGTACTTTTTCAGATTTTCTATCGCAATTTCGACTTCAGAAAGTGTGAGTTCCGGTATGAATGGCTCAGCAGTTTGTATTTGAAGCCTCGAATAATAATAATAATAATAATAATAATAATAATAATAATAATAATAATAATAATAATTGTATTTAACCTGACAGAGTTAAGGCCGTATGGCCTTCTCTTACACTCAACCAGGATTAAAACTTGCTTACATATTTCAACATACAACTGAGTCGGATTTAAGAAATTAGATAGGCTAAATATACGATTTACATAATGAGATCAAAAGAGGTAGTTACATAACAATTTACTTAATAAAATAGAAACAGACACAGTGGAATATATATTTATGTTGTTAGAATCAAATATGAATCACATAAAACCAGAAGCCGGTAATTAAATAAAAAATGTACTCAATGAAAATAAAATTAAATACATTGGAACACATATTAGTATTAAATAACAAGTAAGTAGGATTCACATAATTAAATCAGAAACTGGCAATTGAATAAAATGTACACAATTAAAATAATAATAATAATAATAATAATAATAATAATAATAATAATAATAATAATAATAATAATAATAATAATAAATAAAATCAACACAGTGAAATACATATTGGTCTTATTGGTAAATAAACAGGATTTACATGATTACGCAATAAAAATAAGAACCAAAAAACAAAAATAAACACGGCGGTATACATTAAATATTTACAACGCGTTAGGTCTAGCAACTCATCATAAGATATTCTTCCAATTTACATTTAAAAGAAATTAAAGTTCGGCAGCCCTTGACTTCAGGCAGCAGAGAATTCCAGTGACGACAAGTTTAGTAGAAAGAGTGTAAGATTAAGAATAGAAAGATGATGTATGGAGTGGAATTTATAGCGTGTTATCATAATTGTGACCAAGTATTTAAGTTATGATAGCGAGAAATATTATGAAATCGAACAAATAAGTAAGAGGGAGCAGAGCGTGTGCAAAATTCGGAATAAGAGGGAAAGAGAATGTAACTTTCTCCTCTCGTATAACCTGAGCCACAATTTATCGAAAGAAGGCGAAATGTGATCGTAGTAGCGGACATAAATGAAACGAATACATACATTATGAACACCTTGGAGTTTCTGGGATAAATCCACCCTGAAGTCACTGGATAAAGCATCACAATAATCGAAATGAGACATAATAAGTGTCTGTACAAGCTTCTGCTTTAATTTCGTTGGATAGTGGCACAATCTTTTTAATGATTGAAGGATGGAAAAATATTTTCTTGCATATGTGTTTAACATGCGTGTCCCAGGTAAGATTAGATTCAAAATGAACTCCCAGATTCTTTACAGTTGAATTGAATGGAATGATCGCTTTAATCAGATTCACAGGAGGAAGCTTTAGCTTATTAATATCGGCGATTAATCTTTTATTCGAAAATAAGATAACCTGTGATTTACCTGCATTTAAGTTAAGTGGTAATTTTTGAGACCAAGATTAAATAGATTCGAGATCTTTATTGAGTCTATTAATACAGTCACTTAAACTATCAGGGCTGGCGAAAATGTATAATCGAACGTCATCTGAGTAAATACATCTGCAATGTTTATATGACTTGGCGATATCGTTAATAAAGGGACAGAAAAGCAGTGGACCCAATACCGAATCATCAGGAAATCCTGACTCTACAGTACGCCAGGAGGAGAACCGATTATTAAAGACGGCCGGTAAAGTAGGAGTGCATCCAGATGATAACGCTATCAGAAAAATTTAACACCGAAGTTTAGTTAGTAGTAGATCCATGTTAATAGATTCAAAGGCTTTGCTATAATCCATTAAAATTAATATTGTTATTAGTCGTTTATCCATAGCCTCTCCTATATCTTCAGTTAAATTCAATAAAGCAGTGGAAGTGCTATGTCCGCTTCTGAATCCAGATTGGAAGGGGTCGATAATATTAAATTCAATCAGATATTTGCCTACTTGCTTATTAATAATACATTCAAGAGCCTTTGATAGAACGGGAAGAATGGAGATTGGTCTATAGTCTTTACGAGATTAGGTAGTAAGGCCATAAAACATTACGAGAGGAGTTCAGCCGGCACCGTGGATCGTGTCCCGGCATAGCTCAGTTGGAAAGAGCACTCAGCGCGTAGAGCTGAGAGGTCCCGGGTTCGATTCCCGGTACTGGAATGAATTTTTCTCGAATTAAATGGTGATAATACACATTGGCTACTTCATAGTAGTCGTGTAATATTCAGTGAGGTAGGCCAGATCTCATATATAATGAATATGTGATGTATTAACTGTTAACAGTTGTCACAAATTGATATTGAATATGGCTATAAAGTCACTTAAAAATGCGCTCCTGGATGTGTGACTTACATTGCCTAAAGTGCAGGTAGTAAGGCCGTAAAACATTACGAGAAGAGTTCGGCCGGCACCGTGGATCATGTCTCGGCATAGCTCAGTTGGAAAGAGCACTCAGCGCGTAAAGCCGAGAGGTCCCGTGTTCGATTCCCGGTACCGGAACGAATTTTTCTCGAATTAAATGGTGATAATACACATTGGCTACTTCATAGTAGTCGTGTAATTTTCAGTGAGGTAGGCGAGACCTCATATATAATGAATATGTGATGTATTAACTGTTAGCAGTTGTCACAAACTGATGTTGAATATGGCCATAAAGTCATTTAAATATGCGCTCCTGCATGTATGACTTACATTGTCTAAAGTGCAGATAGTAAGGCCGTAAAACATTACGAGAGGAGTTCGGCCGGCACCGTGGATCGTGTCCCGGCATAGCTCAGTTAGAAAGAACACTCAGCGCGTAGAGCTGAGAGGTCCCGCATTCGATTCCCGGTGCCGGAACGAATTTTTCTCGAATTAAATGGTGATAATATATAGGTGAGTTTACTTTAGATAGTGGATGCACTAAAGCCGTTTTCCAAAGATTTGCGTAGGTAGAAGTAATGATGGAAGAATAAAAAATATGTGTTATCACAGGAAGCATGATATCGATTAATTTCTTAATAAAAACAATGCTGATGTTGTCAGAGCCTCGCGCTGTGGATCTGGTGTTTTTAAGAGCCTTCCTTATTTCAGTGTCTGTAATAATAGAAAAGAAAAATTTTCGCTGTAGGAAGAGGAAGTCTCGTGTCGTGGCGTCGTGGTCTAAGGCATCCTGCATAGGACTCGCGTTACGGAATGTGCGCTGGTTCGAGTCCTCATGGGGGTATAAATTTTCTCATAAAATTTCTGCCAATGTATGTGACCGGTGCTTACCTAGCATCGTGTTGCACTTGGGGAGCTACGATAGGTAGCGAAATCTTGTTACGCAAACCAGCTATAACAGCTGGGGGCTCATCGTGCTAACCACACGATACCTCCATTCTGGTTGGATGATCTTCCACCTTTGCTTCAGCATGTGGCCGGGAGGCCAGCAGCCAGCTGGTCGGTCTTGGCCCTTCGTGGGCTGTAGCGCCACGGATTATTATTTATTAGAAAGAGGAATGGCTAAGTGAGTATTCATAGTGTTAAGTTTTTGTTGTTTATCAAGTTGTGTGGTGGGTGGCGAAGTAAAATACTGATTGAGTTTATCAAGTGATATGTTTGGAATTTCAGTTTCTGTAGTTTTACTTTCTATTCTCATGTCACGTATATGCTTCCAAAATTTCCGTGGGAAATGGAGGGGTCGAGAGCATGACGGCGTTGGGCATCTCTAATACTTTGAGTTGTTCTGTTCCTAATTGTTTATAGTAGTTATAAAAATTTCCCTCAGATTTATTGTGTCCTTACTTCCTGTAGGCAGCGTCACGTGACGACATGAGGTTGCGTATGCTATCAGTCATCCACGGAATAGGACGATGAGTAGTACGTCTTTTCCTTAATGGTGCATGTTTATCAAATAATTGTATTAATTGGGCAATTTTTCACCAACTGTGATCAAGTTAAATATTGTATGCCGTGGCAGTTCCATGGCTTCAGAAATTAATTGATCGTTGTCGATATGTTTTAGATCTCTGTATGTAATGAATTTCACTGCAGCTTTCGGGCACTGGACAAATTACTTTGCAAATATTAAGTCATGTGCAGAAATTCCAGGAATAGGCAAGTGCCCTGATGTTACAATTCTGTCAGGAATATTCGTAATAATTAGATCTATTACACTGGGCAACAAAAACAAAACTTGAATGTTTCCTGCAATTCATGAGTCAATCCCTACTAATTTTGGGTTGAGAAAAACGAATATGACAATACAAATTTTTTCTTAGCTCTAGTTTCTGTGATACACGATAGGTGGAAGTATTTCAGTTTAACGGATTACGAGAAAACGATACATATGCCAACAACATTGAAAGAGCATTTAATTTTTTTTTAATGGTAGTTACATTCTATGAGTTCTAAATTTATGGAAGAATACATGGCAGATGGTTGGGTCTGAAGAGAATCATGTATGGCTTCATGAGATCGTCGTCTTTTAGCTTGCCTCTTGTAAGTGAGTTCCGGAGCATCCCTACGCAAAGACCAGCAGTAATCCGCAAGCATTGTTTCATTCCAACGGCCCTGATATCTTTGTTCCATAACAGAAATAACGTGATGGAACCTTCCTTCGTGTCCATCACTGAAAGCTCCACAACTAGGAGGGAAAAAAGTCTAGGTGGGAGTGGAGAAAATGGATTTTAACCCATTTTAACCTAGCGTTACCATATGATAACGCAGTGCAGAAAGCAATATAACTTGCTTCATACCCGTCCTTAATTAATAAAACTAGAATTATTCTTTGTGAATCCAAGCTACATGATTGGTTCTTTCTTACTACATTATGAAATCACAAATTTATTATACAAGTTGGGCAAGAGCAGCTGCGTAATTTAGATGTTGCTTTCTCAGCAGCAAATTTGGAGAGCAACAAGAAGTAAGATAATGTATTTGTTACTTTGATGAACTTGATTGTAATGATTGTTGTGGTATTTTACTTATTGTTGATTGAGTATTCGTGTACATCAAGCACAAGTTTACAATCCGTAACATTTTTGTGGATATAATACATTGTTTCTTACGTTACCATATGGTAACGCTAGGCTAATATGTTGTCACTCATTCTTTGTTCTCTCTTGCTACTAACGGTAAGATGGAGTTGCAAGAAAGTACAAGTAACAAAATGAATGTTACAAACAGGTGCGTGAAAGTGCATGAGATACTTTTGGAATTAGAAAACGAAAAATTAGAGCATTCTACATACAGCCACCAAAGCCCAATTTTGTATCTGACGAGAACTCTGCAGATGTAGAGGGTGGCATGTTCGACAACCTAAGTGGAAGGAAACTAAGTACTGAAGCTGGGGTTATTTTTGTTAATAGCGACAGAACAGGTGGACCAGACGATATTTCTTTTATAGAAGAAGAAGAAATTGAAGAGTCATCTGTGATAGAAAGAGAATGATACCGTCAACATTGCAATGTGTGGAAATGGTGCCATCAGGGAAACGTAAGTGGATAAAACAGTATGTTATAACAGTTCAATCGATTTCTCCAGAGAGTGACTTTTAAAGACAGAGATGTGCCAAATTTTGTTTTCTTTATAAAAATTCGCTTTATCTATATAAAAATGTTTTAGTCTATTTCTACATGACTGTTAGATGTTGCTATACAAAATGCTTGGCAGCCAAGTAGAAGATCTGGCTCAACATTGAATGAATTAGAATTCAAATGGGAGATTTGAAGAAGTCGGGAGCACCCCAAAAGGCAAGGGGTGACCATCTACTTCCAAATACAGCGACATTGGAGCTACGAAACGTGTCCAAAAAGTAAGTTTCCCTGGGGCCATTTGCAGAAATAAAATACAAGTTTATGGAAAGATTTATTCGAACAGATACAGGAATTGTTGAGCTATTTTTTCAACATATTTCCACCTGAATTGAGACTTTTTTATACCGTAGGATCAACAGAGAGGTGCAAACAGCTGTCACACACTGGTTCCGATTCCAGGCAGGAGACCTCTACGAGGGACAAAAGTTGATACCACGGTGTGACAAATGTCTCAGTTCCAGTGGGAAATAGTGTAAAAACAGTTCAACAATTGCTGTATCTATTCCAATAAATCTTTTCATGAAATTGTGTTTTCTCTCTGTAAACGGCTCCGGATAAACTTACTTTCTGGACGTCACTCGCAGAACATTTGATTATATAAGATACGATGGAATGGAACATTAGTGATTCCGATACACGGATGTGCTAGTGAAAATGCTCTTCTGGCATACAGCTTTCTCAAAATTTGATGTAGGTCTCTGCTAGAGTTGAGCTTAAACGATATTTTCAAGTATCTGTGACAACTGTGACTGTGACAATTAAATATCTGTGACTTTTATCTGTGATTTTGTCACACCGATATTTTATATCGCTAAGTAAGCACAATATGCATGAATTATACCGATATTTTGTCACACCGATAAAAATTAACAGGAAATATTGAAGAGCAGTGCAATGTGAATACGATTTCTCTATACACGCCACATTTCAGTGGTTTATATGGGAAAATCCAACAAATAAATTATGTACATGTACCATTAACAAATAAATACTAATCTAACTGAACAGTAACATGTAAAAAGTTAACCTCATATACCAAGAGGTTATATCGTAGTTGATTGTAGATACGAAATCAGTTGATAATTTTTAATGTAGTTGGGTACGGAGAAATTGAGGTTATGTGATTATCCTAATCGTTTTAAAAATTGATCCTTTTTATTGTATATAATATAATCGATAAATTATTTTAAATCGTGCATTAACATTATAATATTGAGTCAGAATAAAAATTAACGAAACATAAGTATTCGGAAAAACAATAGAAAATAATTACAGAACAAGACAGTTGTTCAGACAGGATTTTACACAAGATAAAGTATTGGTAACCAATGGTATTATTATTATTATTATTATTATTATTATTATTATTATTATTATTATTATTATTTAAATCGTGTAATCACTACATCATTTATAATAAGATGGTGAAACTAGCGCTGAAGTAGTTTCGGTAATTTCGGATGTGAAAATCATTGCATTTATAAGGAATTTTTTTGTGGAGAGACAGTTGCTCAGGTTAAACTAGCGCTGAGGTAGTTTCGGTGATTTCGGAAGTGAAAATCGTCGAATTTGATTGTTTGTGCAGATGCAGTTGATCGTATATCTAAGGCATAACAAAGCCTAAACTAACCAAACCTAACCTGTCACAGATTCGTATATGCAAGGTGTATAAGGGGAATACGAAGAAAACTACCTCAAGGTTAGTTTAGCCAAATAAGTTTTATCTCGTTCGGTTTTAATTCTATAGGTGCTGTTGTCGGCTTGTGAGAAATGCTTCGAAAGTTCGGAAGAACATAACGTTCAGTGATACGGAATGAACTAACATGATTTACGTTTGATACCCCTTATTTTCAAATGTAATTAATTATCCCATTTATGTGTAAGTGTAGGTCTATTTTAAAAGTGTGCAAGGGCAATGAGAACGATTTGTTGGAGCAGTGTCTGCTAGATGTCAGATCTTTTTGGAATTTTTTAAAATCGACAATTTTTGCTAATACCCCATATTATTATATTTAAAAGTTGAAAATTACTTGCAAGTTAATGATTTTAACAATATCTAGATAAATATCACTAAATGTCAAGTTTAGAACATTGATTAGGCCTATTAATTGGGTAAAATAACACCCCACACGAGTACCAATGTTAGAAAGCACTGTGCGATTTCCTAATAGTTAATAACCATAAACAACATACCGGTAATGAACTTATTACAAATAATTTTATTTTAAGTTTAATTATTTTAATGAATACTACCCTGCTCTGTTCGTTTTTGAGCTATACATTAAAACTGGATCATATATAAATGAGAGAAGTACATGTAAAGTTATTAAAATAATGTAGGTTCCTGTAACTAATCTGTTTGTAATTAATAGTATAACTAAAAAAAATATTGTTACTGCGTAAAAATTGAGTGGAAAATACTTATACATTAATATATATTCACAGTAATATGAAAATGTGAAGATCTCGGGGAATACATAAAATATTTATAAAACATATAGACTTACTATGAAAACAAAATGTTAGATTCATGATTGTATTATTATAATGCCGCTAATAACTTCGCAACACATCATCACTTTGAAAAAAATAATATTGAACAAAATATCACGAAAAAATAATCAAATACCACCGCCCGATTGCTGTTATTGTATCATGCGCATGTGCAAACCCACGACGTAGAGGAGAAAATATCAGTCGCAGACGTTGCAACAGTCACAGAGTACTGAATACGGAGCAGATTTCGATAGCGATATTTTGTCACAGATATTTCGCGTCATCAGTCACAGGTTTATCTGTGACAAAAAAATACCTGTGACAAAATATCGGTTAGTGAAATATCGGCCATCTCTAGTCTCTGCAGCCCATGTTTTTTGTCATATAAGAAATGTTTTACCTTACTACCGAAATATGTGAAAATCACACAAAAAAATTAATGTAAAACGTTATGTTACGAAAATGTGTTTTGTTCATACGAGTATATTGCGACAATAATTCTATTATATATATTTGTTCAGGTTTTGTGAAAGTAATTTTCTTATTTTTGTATTTTCTGTATTATTTGTATGGAGTGTGGTATTGTGTGGGGCAGAAACGTGGACATTAGGACGAAGTGAAGAGAAACGAATAGATGGATTTGAAATGTGAATAAGGGGAAGAATGGAACGTGGTAAGTGGACAGACAATAAGAAATGAAGCCGTGTTGGAAAGTGTGGGTGAAGAAAGAATGATGCTGAAACTGATTAGGAAGAGGAAAAGGAATTGTTTGGGTCACTGGCTGAGAAGATACTGCCTACTGACGGATGCACTGGAAGGAGTGGTGAACGGGAGTAAATGGTGAAGATTTCGGAGCAGAAGAAGATATCAGATGATAGACGACATGAAGATATATCGATCATATGAAAAGGCAAACAGGAAGGCAGAAGATAGGAAACATTGGAGAATGCTGGGTTTGCAGTGAAAGATCTGACCTTGGGCAGAACACTGAATGAGTGATGAATATATTATTTGTATGCTAAAGTTCAGTTAAGTTCAATAAATTGCTTGAAAGATGTCATTATAAGGCAATAACTCATTCTTTAAGATTTCACAACATAATGACCTAGCGTTACCATACGGTAACGCCCTGTAATTTCACATATTCGCTTCAACAATAGAAAACAAAAGCATTGTTGTGTTCAATTACATCCATTTAATTAATCTATAACGAAATAAACGAAAAACTTGACGAAAAATAATTCAGGCTTTTGAGGGTTAAGGGACATGTTGCATCCGAGTTGATGGTATTTTTGCAGGAGCACTGTCACCAACTGCCGGTCGAGGTGGGTTCATCCAAGTGGTGACCGGGGGGTGCAATGGTGGCTCTCGGCCATTTTTCGTCCTATCACCAACCACCCCTCTTCGTTCCCTCTTCTTTTTCATCACTATTTCTCTCCGCCGGCCGCCATTGCATGCGGAACGCCCACCACATCATCACAGCCATTTTCACCTCTCCATCCCCTCTCTTTGTTTTGCCACATCCGCCACCATGACGGGATTTGTTAACAATGCCTGATGAGGCTTCATTCTTCTTCCCCTTCTAATTCTTATATCTATTATTAGGTTAAGTTTCTTAGTTTCTTATAACTCCCGTCCCACCAGCGGGGATCTTTCCTATCTCCGTGGTCCTGTCCCACGGTTTCGAGCGCGACTTCCGACTTGTGTGGCCCGACAGGGCGCCCAGCAACGAAGCAATAGTGGACCCTTCATACTGCCCCTATATGCAAGTCTAGGTGCGGAGCCCGTACCAGTAGTCATGTACACTCACGTAGAGTCCCAATGGGGGCCCGGAGCGACTTAAGCGTCCCGGTGACCGACTCTGCTCGCCGGGGCGGATATATCGCTCCGACGTGTTACCGCTGACGTATGGGTATCGCAGTGTAATCAACCACAAGTCCCCTGAAGCTGCGTGCGATCTCGGATTGCTCCGGCTTTGGGGGGGTAGGTCGGAGTTAGCCGAAGTAGTCTGGCGGTTGTGTTCAGTGTAGAGTGGGGAGCCACGGGCGGTTATTCCCGTGGTAGGGGCATAAAACTGCGACACGCCTCTGGTGTAAGGCTTGCCATTAGGTGTGTAATGACGAGTTTGAAGGGTAACTTGCGTGAAGTGGGTTGCTTGGGATCGGGCTGTGGGGAGGTCCTCACGGCCGGCACAGATCGCGAAGAATTCTTAGGTGTCTTTTTCTTCCGCCCACCCGATGGCAGGCTGACGCCGACGGTTCAATAGGGGGGGGGCAGTCAAAATGGCCTCTTCGCGCTCCTCTTCCCCTCTAGAAAACAGCAACAAAAGAAAATGAAAATAGTAAAATACAGTACAACTGAAGTTAATAAGACGAACACAGCAATGGAATTGGACCCTGAGAAGGTAATACTTAAAGTGCCGCCTCCAAAGTTTATTAGTATTACGTTGGATGGGACGGAAAGAACAATGAAAAACATTAGTCTATTTTACGTGAGACGCACGCTCGACGGACTCGTAGGCAAGGTCAGAAATGCAACTCGACTCCGAAATGGCAGTCTCCTTGTTGAGAATGCATCTGCAAAACAGAGTGAAACACTGTTGAGAGCGAAGTTGCTGGGATCATACCCAATCAGAGTAGCGCGATACACCTCGCTGAACACCACGCGAGGAGTTGTGCATACGGATTCTCTAGATGGTATGTCCGATGAAGAGATCCAATTAGAGTTGGCGGAACAGTCCGTGTCCAAGGCTTACCGTTTACTGCGTAAGCGGGACGGACGGACTGAACCCCTGAGCACAGTCTTTCTGACCTTTGAAACGTCTCTCTTGCCAGAATACATCTTTGTCGGGTACGAGCGTGTCCCTGTGCGTGCGTATGTGCCGAACCCAATGCGGTGCTTTAGGTGCCAACGGTTTGGACATACGCAAAAACGTTGCACTAACAACATCATCTGTGCAAAGTACGGCGGTTCTGACCATGGGGAATCCCCATGTGCCGGCGCCGAGCACTGTGTGAATTGTTCTGGGGACCACGCTTCTAATTCCAAAAATTGCCCGAAGTATTTGGTAGAGAAGAATATCCAAGAGCTCCGAGTCCGAGAAAATATTATTTTTTTTTGAGGCGCGTAAGCGTATTCTAGACCAACAAAAAAAGGCGACAGAAAAATCTTATTCCTCAGTATTGCAGAAGGCAACAGAGGGAATTGATGCATCCACGCAGACGCCACCTCTCGCAAGTATGCCTGGGAAGCGAATTGAGACCGCGACCCAGACATACGTTGACTCTGCGACACAGACTGATGAGTCAGACGACTCGTGTGGGCTGGACATCAGGCCTTACGTACCTAGAAAGATCGCTGCCGTGACAGCAGAGAAAGATTCTAGGCCTGGTAGAACACCGGAACGTCGCGATCCTAGTTCGGGTGGCGGATCGAGATCACGCTCTCGTTCACATCCTCGATCAAGATCACGATCAGTAGTGCGACTATCTGCAATTGAGTCGCCACAGTCCAAGATTAAGCAGTCGCAGACGAAGGTATTAATTCATAGAAAAGAAAAAAAGAGAAGATTGCCTGTGAAGCCACCATCATGATTTAGCTCCTCGCGATTACAGATATTGTACAGTGGAATGTGAACGGTGTACGTAGCAGATATACAGAACTACAACAATTGATCTATCATGAGAACCCTGCTATTTTATTTCTTTAGGAGACACACCTCCGACCCGAAATCCCCTCGAATATTTCAGGATACAATATTTACCGGTACTATCATCTTGCTGGTATTCGGGCCAATGGAGATTGTGCCATCCTACTCCGTCAAAGTATCTTTTCCTCCATCATCAATATTAACACTCCTCATCAATGTATAGCAGCTAGAATATCTTTATCTAGCGTCCAGTTCTCTATAGTTTGTGTCTATATGCCCCCTGATATACTTTACGCAGTTAATGACGTGGAACACATTCTATCGCAGGTACCTGCTCCATATTTGTTAGTCGGAGATTTTAATGCATCTCACTACTCTTAGGGCTCTAATTCTGATGATGACAGAGGAAATAAAATAGCAGAGGTATGTACCCGCCTTAATCTGATCACCCTAAATTCCGGGGAAGCAACACATCTATCCTCGGCTTACGGTACTTTCTCCATGATAGACTTCTCCATTTGTAGCCCAGTTTTGTCCACGCATTTCGAATGGTCAGTTATTCATGACCTTCATGGTAGTGACTACTATCCCATTCGAATGCGTATGTCCGCTTTACGTCCTGCGGAAACTCGGTCTTCAAACTGGGTTATTAAAAAGGCGGACTGGGTCGGATTTTCGGAGTCCATATCATTCGATGATATTGGATATGAAAGTGTGGACTCCGTCGTAGAGCACTTTTCAAATATGGTTATTAAGTCTGCGGAATTATCTATCCCCCTGTCGTCCTGCAGGCCAAAACGCTTCCCTGGCACTTGGTGGACGGACGCCTGTAGAATTGCAATCCGAGACCGCGAACATTCTTTACGCCAATTTTAGCGCCATCCGACCCAAGAAAACTTTGTCCAGTTTAAAAGTCTTCGAGCCATAGCTCGTCGCACTGTGTGTGATGCTAAGAAGACGTCCTGGACAAATTACGTCAATTCATTGAAAAAGAACGTCCCAGCTAACATCGTGTGGGACAAAGTCAGTCGGATAATGGGGATACCTAGTTCTGTAATTCCGGGTCTTCTGAACAACGGCGTAACGACCACCAGTCACATAGAAATTGCAGAGATATTCGCTCACTCATTTGCACACATAAGCAGCTCAAACAATTATGACCCGGAATTTAAAAAAAAAATTAAGGATACTGCGGAGAAACTAACTCTGAACTTCACATCTAATAACACTGAACAATACAATGCACCGTTCACATCCGAGGAGCTGGAGGCGGCACTGGACGCATCCCCTGACACCTCCCCTGGCCCTGATAACATCCATAACCGTATGCTTCGCCATCTTCCGCCAGCTGAAAAATCCTTTCTTCTGGCAATGTACAACAAGATCTGGACTGAGGGTGTATTTCCATCTGCTTGGCGTTCCGCCATTGTAATCCCAGTCCAGAAACCAGGAAAGGATCCTTCTTTACCTGGCAGTTATAGGCCAATTTGTCTTACCAGCTGCGTATGCAAGGTTATGGAAAAGATGATAAGCAAACGCCTGATGTGGGTACTCGAATCGCAAAACCGATTATCTAATATCCAATGTGGGTTTCGTAAGCACAGATCAGCCGCAGACCATCTTGTTCGTCTAGAGACCGCCATTAGAGATGCTTTCCTCAAGAAGGAACATCTTGTGGCATTCTTCTTTGATCTAGAAAAGGCTTACGATACCACATGGCGATATGGCAATCTACAAACTCTGCATGATTGGGGACTTCGTGGCAGTCTACCAACATTTATTGCGAAATTCATGGCAGAGTGGTATTTCCGAGTTCGAGTAGGCACCACACTTTCTAACGAACATCTCCAAGAAAATGGCGTTCCGCAGGGGTCTGTATTAAGTGTTCTTCTTTTCTTTATTGCGATCAATGGAATTGCCCACTGTGTGGGTGGCTGAGTATCTTCTCTCTTGTACGTTGATGACTTCAGTCTATTTTACAGCTCCCGATAACTTCCATCTATCGGTCGACAGTTGCAACTGGTCATCAACATACTATCAGAGTTGGCTGTTAGCAATGGCTTTAAATTCTCCACTCAGAAGACGCAGTGTGTCCACTTTTACAACCAACGTGGACTACATCCACATCCTGAACTGCGTCTTAATGGAGTGGAGTTGCAATATACAGACACTGCGAAATTTTTGGGCTTTATCTTTGATTATAAATTAACGTGGGAGGCGCATATACGTGATTTGAGAAGGCGTTGCGAGAAATCCTTAAACATTTTACGCCTTTTGGCAGGGGTTCGCTGGGGTACAGACCGTACAGTGCTTTTACGTCTTTACCGAGATCTTATACTATCAAAGCTGGATTATGGCTGTTTTATTTATGGCTCAGCAAATAAATCTAAATTACGTCTTTTAGATACTATCCATCACCATGGGATACGACTTTATACAGGGGCTTTCCGAACTAGTCTGTATTGTGAAGCAGGAGAACCATCACTGTATCGGCGACGTAATGTGTTGTTGTGCTCATATGCTGTTAAGCTCCGCTCGCAGCCTGAGCACAATTCTTACGACTCTTTCCATCATTCGTCTCTTTACGGCCGATACAGTGAAAATCCACGGAGACTTCGTCCAGCAGGTGTGCGGTTTCGTGAACTGCTCTCTGAGCTGGATATACATCTACCATCAGTTCGCGCACTGGAGTATACCACCACTCCACCGTGGATTATGCGACATCCCATGTTTGATGTAAGTCTTAACCGCTGTTTTAAGAATTTTACACCAGCTTTTGTTTATAGACTTCCTTTTAGTGAACTTTTATCCCGATATCCAAATCATTCATTAGTTTTTACTGACGGATCCCGGATAAATGATTGTGTTGGTTGTTCCTTCGTTACAAATGGAGAGATATTTAAATACAGACTAAGCCAATATACTAGTGTTTTTACTGTTGAACTCTATGCTTTTTACAGAGTTTTATTGTTTTTAATTAGGCAACCTCGGGGCAGATTCCTTATCTGTTCGGACTCTTTAAGTGCCATCCAGTCCTTGCAGTCTTTTAATTGTGATGGTCCACTTGTCTTAAGAACTCAGCAGCTGTTTCATACTCTCCTTTGCTCTGATTATGAGATTGGAGTAGTGTGGATTCCTGGTCATGTAGGTATTCCAGGAAATGAGGTTGCGGAAGCTGCAGCCAGGGCTGGTGCACTGAATGGCTCTCTGGTATATTGGCGCGAGAAGTGGCAGGATATTCGAAACTACTTGAAATATAAAATTTGGTGGCAATGGGAAGGAGAATGGTCTGCACAAGAGGGAAACAAATTACGAAATATAAAGAATACTGTTCGAGTTTGGGATTCGTCTACAAGAGCGTCGCGACACGAGGAGGTTTTACTCACCCGGTTGAGGATTGGCCATTGTCATCTGACACACGGCCATCTCCTACGTGGCGAACCTCAGCCGGAGTGCAATATGTGCCATGTTCCACTTACGGTGGAACACTTTTTATTGCGTTGCAGGTAATATGACCATGCACGGAGGCAATATGGAATTCGGCCGACATTATGTGACGTTCTTGGAAATAATTTTAATTGTACAAATGCAGTTCTGAGATTTTTATCAAATGCAGGTTTGGATAAGGTGATTTAGTTTTTTATTGATCCGTTTTACTTATCCTCCGGACCCTTTACATCCGGAGGTTACATTTGTTGTTTTATATTTGATTTTACATTGTTGACATTTCGGACTTTATACATCCGAATATTTTATAACATTTTATGGTTTTAAAATATGATTCACAAGTTATCTCTGGTGGCCTTAGTTTTATTGTTCTATTTGTTCGTTTTGAATACCACATAGTGTGGTAGAATTGCTCACTTTTATGATTCTGTAGAAATTACCTTATGTATACTGCATTTGTGTGCCTCGTTTTATCGTGACAACGCTTTTTAGTTCTTTTAGCACTCTGATTATGATATTATTTATGTCTTTGTTATATTAAGAATTTTAGATAAGGGCGCAAATAGCCATAGTAGTTGAAGCGCCCTTCTTAAACCCTACTACTACTACTACTACTACTACTACTACTACTACTACTACTACTACTACTACTGTCACCAACTGAGTGTAGTTATCATCTCTTTTGTTGTCTAAAAATCCATGAAAAACTACGTTGAAGGCTTCCCAAACTTCCTTTTCTTTCCCCTCCAAAACTTGGTCAATTGCAGGATCCTTTACAAGTTCTCGAATTTGTGGCCCGACAAAAATACCTTCTTTAACTTTGGCATCATTTAATTTCGGAAATTTCTCTCTTACGTACTTGAAGTCCTGTCCTTCTTGGTTCATACCTGTGACAAAAATTTTTATCAAACCCAGCTTAATATCAGGGGTGGAAGAAGAACATCTTTTGGGTCTACTAGAGGCTCGGCAACAACATTTTTCTCGCTAGGGTTTGATTTCTTGCAAGACAGTCTGCCTGAATATAATGTGATTTCCTGTCCCTGCTGTCCCACATACATAAAAAGCAGCAATATTTTGTGTATCCCAGTTGCATTCCTAAGAGTACAGCAATGACTTTAGATCACCACAGATTTTTCTCTTGTGTTCATGATATTTGATTGAGTCGAATAGGGCTGTCATATTTGCATAAGTCTCCTTCATATGAACTCCATGACCAACAGGAATAGAAAGAAGACGGTTGCCATTGTGAAGTAATACAGGTTTCAAACTAAGCTTGGAGGAGTCTATGAATAGCCTCCATTCAGTTGAATCATGGTTCAAATTCAAACATTTCATCAAGCCATTAATGTCGCAGCGAACAAGATTAAAGGAAGAGATCCCTGTGACGTTGTCTGTACTGTGAGACCCTGACATCACGTTCGAGAAGATTCCATTGCTATAGTCTAGACGCTAGAATTTCTGCCTTCTCCTTTGACAAGTCAAGATCTCTGATGAGATCACTCAATTCCGCTTAACTCAGTCTGTGCGGTTTATCATCTTTTTTCCTCAAAATCAGGGTCATGGGATGTGGAAGGCTGGTTGGGTTCTTTTTCTTGTTCCATACTGTCTTCATTTTATACTTCAAACACACAATTTTCGTGGCATTTTTACAAATTTTACACTTTAAAAACACTTCCAAACCAGAAATTTTGCATTAATTACACCAGAAACAATATTAAATTCACAGTCACAGCAACAATATCTATGTTTGTAACTTACAAACAGCTGAAGAACATTTGTGTTTTGTTATTTGACAGATGTGCCAACTCGTAAAACAAAATTTCCCCCAAATTTCCCCCAAACTGAAAATGTTAACTCTAAAAACTGAAATGTCACTTTATCTCCAAAGCAAGAGCTAATCTGTCATTTTTATAGTGATTTTTTAATTCAGCAGGTGGAAATACATAAGAATTAGCTATTTTTGAGCCCGAAACATTTTCATTGTTGACCAGTGTTATGGTTTCAGTAGTAGCTGTGTGATGGGTGGGGTGATGTCAGAGTAAGCGCATTTTTCTGACTTTGAAGTCGTACGTGGGCATCAAGCGCTAGGTATGGAAGGAGGAAGAATTGTGCATATGAATAAGCAGCCTGTTGAATTAAGAAAACAGTGGTGCACAAGCTTCAAACGGAACGTGAAATTTTGTGTCGTTATTTTTGTATGATTTCTTTCTGTTTGATATTATCTATAGTGTTTGTAAAACAAAAGTACCAACATCAATTTCTTCATTATTCATCTACACTATACAGAACTGGAAGAGGTTATAACACACAGAAATAAAATAATAACAGAAATAAGCCAGAACATAAAAAAGACACAATAAACTAGCAATGCTAAAGACATAACAAATAACAATATACAACACAAAACACAAATTCCACCCAAGAATATTCAACACAAGCAAGATAACACTCAACCACAACGAAACTAGGCTACAAGAAAAAGGTTTAAACCAGAACATACGCCAAAACAATACAGGAACAAGACAACAAACGCAAACTATCATAAACACAGAAACAGCAATACAAAACACACAAAGTCAGCATCACGAATACATAAGACACGACATAATGAGAAATAAACAAAGTAAATAAACCCACAACAAACACACAAGAACATAAAACAATACACACCTTGCACACAAAACGACAAGAACATAGCCTAACTTTCATCAAAGCAGATAAAGGAAATTGCACAGTTATCCTACACAAACAAGACATACACAATAAAATAGAAACATATTCCAAGAAGAACATCACAGAACTAAAAAACGACCCGACAACACACTACCACAACATAATAAAACAGAGTAAACAAAAATAAACACACAATTCCAAACAACATGAAACAACAACTAAAACCAATCAAACCAGAAGCTCCTAAACAAAACGCAATACCGAAAATACATAAAGAAAATATACTCATCTGACCATTAGTCAATCATCGAAGTGCATAGGTTGCGGGTTCGATCCCGGGCCAGGTCGATGGCAATTAAATGTGCTTAAATGCGACAGGTTCGTGTCAGTAGATTTACTGGCATGTAGAAGAACTCCTGCGGGACAAAATTACGGCACATCCGGCTACGCTGATATAACCTCTGTAGTTGCGAGCGTCGTTTAATAAAACATAACATAACATCGAAATGCACCAACACAAAAACTAGCCACATATTACATAACTTAGACAAAATCATAAGAAACAACATAAAATTTGAAAAACAGACAACAATAAAATACAACATAGACCTAGTGAATAAAATAAAAGACAAACATATCCCACACAGTACAACATTAGCAACTTTCGACATAACTAACCTATAGACAAACATACCCATAAAAGATACGCTACAGATACTAGAACAAATGCTCAAAAACAACAACACATCACAAGAACACATTAAAGAAATCATACACATCACAGACATTATCACAAAACAAAATTACTTCATATGCAATAACAAATATTACACCCAAACCGAAGGCCTACCCAAGGGATCACCCATATCCAGCACACTAGCAGAAACACTCATACACATCATAGAACAGACATACATACTAAACAAATACAACAACAAACACGGAGACATCATATATTGGCACAGATACGTAGATGACATACTCATACTATACAAAAGAAACAAAAGACAGATCCAAAACCTGCATCAACACATAAACAAAATACACCCAAAGCTACACTACATATTAGAAATTGAAAACAACAAAGTCATAAATTTTCTAGACATCACAATAACAAAAGTCGACAACAAACACACATTCGAAGTTTACAGAAAACTCACAACAAGAACAACAACAACAACACACATACACAACACATCCAACCACCCAACAGGAGTCGCTGTTTGGCAGCCGTAGCGGAAGGTTGTTGCGAGGAGCTTAGCTGGTCTCTATGGTTTGATTACATCAGTGAGTGTCTATTCTACTAGGTACAATGAATAACATAACCAAGCCTATCCGTACCAATACAATACAAGTGATGTTTAATAAAGAAGATCCAAGGCTATCTGCTGTGGAAATTCATACGTGGTTGGATGAGAAGATTAAGGTACGTGAAAGTGATATACAAACTTTGCAATTGGTCGCGAAACAGTATGCAGTATATATAAAATTTAAGTCTGCCGTCCTTTACGAACAATATTTACAAAAACATAGTGATGAATCAAACTTCGAATTAATGAATGGTACAACAGTTAGCGTCAGTATAGGTCCAGCAGAACAAGATTATGTCGCAGTGAGAGTAATGAATGTACCTCCGGAAATATCTAACGAGTGGATGAAAAATGTACTCACAAACTATGGCAAAATACACAGTATTGAAAATGAAAGATGGTCTTCACGGCATGGATTTCAAGTTGAAACCGGAATTAGGATAGTGAAAATGTCAATGGACAAACATATTCCAGTTACGTTACTGATAGCAAACTATGAGGCATAAATATCGTATCATGGGCAAAAACAGACGTGTTTTCTATGTGGTAGTACTGAGCATTTAAAATACAACTGCGCGAATCGTTTTGTAAGAAACATTCCGACAGCACCGCGTACTCGACTGTTGATGAGTGATTTATTTCAAGAGCCACATGATTCGTCGAAAAATCGTAACACGAAGTCTTCGATGTCAACAACCAACGCTGACATCAACACACAGATTGTGCAATCAATACATGTAACAAATAATATTGATGCGGTGAACAATACTTTTGGAACACATATTTTACAGGGGAGCACAATGCAGGTTCCGACCGGCAATGAGAAAATAGATGTCATTGATGGAACTAACGAACGAGAAAAGAGTATGCAGCTTAAAACGATCAGCGATTATGAAGTCTGTAATATTCCGAATAGCAAGAGGGAAGATGAATGGCAGCAGCAATCTCAAACAACATCTAAGAAATCCAGTTTGGTTTCTGATTCGGAAACTGAAACAGATGAAGAAGGGATAGATATCGGACTGCACTTTCAACCAGAAAAGAGACTACGCATGGATCATGGAGTGATTACACCGGAATGTCCGTCCTACGATGGATGTCCAACCGACCGAAACGAGCAGAATGCTGGAATATGGCGTACAGATGGTGATGTGGTGTTGCAGACAGATAAAGAATTTAATAGTTCAGTGGCTGCGGAAGAAAATTCCGTGCTTAACGAATCCCCCAGAGAGAGGCCGTCAAATTGGAATGACGAGATGGCTGATGAAGTTGACGACGAAGAACATACAACACCAACTGTAATGGTAGAACAAGGTAGTTCTAAAACAAGATCTCAACGTAATACCCGAATACACCCTTATCGAGGAGAGAAGAGTAAATTTGGTTTTCCATCAATACTAAAGTAATGAGACAACTCCGAATATATTATAGGACTGCGTTGCTTACGTGTGTACCTGCCATTATGGTATTAGTAGCCATTGTTAACTTTTTGTTATTCTACGGCACCTACGAAACTTGCAGCATTCCAATCTTTTCTGTATAGCTAAGATATTGATGTACTCTTTTTACAAGAAGTTTCCATTATAGATTTTTCTGTTATAAACAACTATAATGCATATGTGAATACAGGAGTGGACAACTTAGGAAATTTTTGTTGAATACTATGTATAACCTTTTCTGTACTATGAGTATTATTTTTGTTTTGATCGTGTTAAAAACATATGCTGTTGCCACGGTAAATCTAAATGGTAATGTGTCCCCTGTAGAGTTTAAAATGTTACAAAAATTTCTGCAGTTGAATGATATTAACATCTTATTCCTACAGGAATAAAAACGTCTGATTTTTCGATGATTTTCAATTATACAGCTTATGTGAATAAAGGTAAAGAAGATCTAGGTACTGTAATTTTAACCAACTTGGGTATTAAATTAGAATCAATTGAGAAACTTCTGTCGGTAGGGGAATCAGTGGCATATATCAACAGCATCTCTTTGTTAATATATATGCTCCATCTGGAAGTACGAAACGTAGAAACAGAATTGTTTTCTTCCAAACAGAAGTTCCATATTTATTCCGCAACATGCCTTCACATTATATTTTTGCGGGTGATTTTAACTGTGTATTAAGCCCAACTGACTGTACAGGTGCTTTTAATTCTAGTAATACATTAAAAGATTTGACGTCACAACTACAGATGAGTGATGTGTGGACAAAATTGAGAACACAAATTAAATATATTTATTTTTCTGGTAATTCTGCAACACGATTAGATAGACTTTATGTATCTGCTAGTTTAACATCCTAATTAAAGAGTGTTGATGTAGTGCCAGTCCAATTTAGTGATTATACAGCTATTGTTCTTCATTTAACTTTAGATATTTATTATATTTCCTACGGCAGAACTTACTGGAAAATGAACGTTAGTATTTTAAAGGATCGTAATTTTCTTCATTATTTCAATATCTTATGGTCTATATGGACTTTGAAGAAAAACAAGTATATTGATATAGCGGATTGGTGGGATAAGTTTGTGAAACCCAAAATTAAATATTCCCTTAAGGGAAGACAGTCGCGAACAGGGTTAAAAAATCGAAAATTCAGTTTTAGCATAATTTTATTCTTGAATGTTTTCTCTATTAAATGGCGTTTATTTCATTCAAATCGGATGAAAAGTGTCTTTGTAATAAATTATTAATTTACATGCTGCATGATGCTGCCATTTAAATGCCACGCCCATTTCTGTGTACACAGTTTGAAAAAGTACCATAATTTCGCGAGTTTTTAAGATATCGGGATGATTTTTGTTCTGTTAGGTTCAGTAATGTGTGTTTGTTATGTTTGGCATGTTGTCACTCGCTTGTATCGATCGATAGTAACCCCACTATCGATAGTCAATTCTGATTACAGAATTTCAGCTTGGCTTTATCTGTTATTTACACTTGCTCTGTATCGACACGTGTTTCAAGTAAATGTTTGAAAATGCCTAGGATTAAGAAGTTCGGTGCTAATAATAAGTTCAAGGGTAATAAACAATTAAGAGTAAATACACATGGTGCGATTGAAATGCGAGAACCACAGCGTGAAGATGGAAATGTAAGTGCATCGAAGAAAAAAGTTGACGATGTTGACGTTAACTTTAGTGATACAAACATTATAATCAGTGTGAATTTATTGTAGAAAAGTACTGTTTGCATAAAGTGTGGTGGTGAAATTTCTTTACGCTATACTGGAGAATTAGCACGGTCGCTTTGAACCGTGCCGTTACGTTTATCACCAAATTTAAGTAAATACACAATGTCACCAACATAAGAACATGACATTGGTGTGTGGCGTAGTTGGCGGGAGAAATTTTTTTCTCTCTCTGTCTACCTCCTTCGTTCTGAACATTATTGAGAGATAGCGCCACTGTTAGCGACAATGTGTATTTGCGTAAATATTGCGAGTAAATTATGACGAGTGCCTTAGAGGAGAGGCTCGGGACGTGATCCTTACTTGAATTTATTTTTGCGTGTACATTGCAGATTAAATGATTGAGATCCCTTCTTGCTCCGGTTACAGGCCTTGCATTTACGAAGGTTATGTTAGGTTAGATTAGCTTAGGTTAGCTTCGGTTAGGTTAGCTTAGCTTAGGTTAGCTTTGGTTAGGTTAGATTAGCTTTGGTTAGGTTAGGCTAGCTTTGGTTAGGTTAGGTTAGGTTAGGTTAGGTTAGCTTTGGTTAGCTTTGGTTAGGTTAGGTTAGCTTTGGTTAGGTTAGCTTGATTTCATTCGTCCATGTAGTAGTTAAAATTATAAAATATGACAGTTTTTGATTCGTAATATTGATAAAAAAATAATAGGTCTATAATGAAAGCGGTGAATAATTTCATGGTCCCTACATTTTTTTTTTCGTAAAAGGCTAGGTATTTTTCTTTAGGCCAGAAATAAAACAGCAACGCCGTCATAATTACGTACTTTACGCTTTGGCGAACATTAACCGGAAATTTACTTTCCGTCATTTTAATGGTATTCCGTGAAACACACCTTTTTTCCTGTTAATTTCCTTGTGATAACTTAGTTTATGATCTTATTACATCTTCATTTTCTTTTAATGCATTCAAAAAAACCGCCGTTGTACTACATAAAACCTTGAACTTGACTAATGGAGTGAATTATTTAAGAATATAGTCGCGAATTTGACTACCACCATTTCGATTATATTTTGTTTGATACGGCTCGGTACGGCCCGGTGACTAGTGGCCAGCGAGTAGGGTCGACTATCGATATTGGTCTGCCGTGGGTATTATCCAGTTGTTCCTTTCTTTATTTGAAAACCAGAAGAAGAGAAAAGGAATTGTGAGCAACTTAGTTATTCAGTGTACAACTTGTGACTTTACTTCTAATACAGTGACCTCTCATAATATCACTAGAAGCAAGTTGTATGGAAACAATATTCGTTTGGTATATGGCCTAAGGTCTATTGGTAAAGGTAGATGTGGAGGGAAAATGATTTGATCTGTGTTGAATATTCCCCAACCACCAACAAAATTTTCTGTCTATAATAAAATTCTTCTTTCTGCTGTGGCTGAGGTCAGTGAGGGTAGCATGCTCAATGCAGCGAAGGAAGCTATTGAGCTCAATGTCAATAATAATGATGATGATGATGATTATGTCAGAAACATTGCTGCAGCTTTTGATAGTAGTTGGCAGAAACGTGGCCACACTTCATTGAATGGCATTGTATCTGCTACTTCATTTGATACCGGGAAAGTTATAGATGTAGAGATATTGAGCAAGTTCTGCTACGTTTGAAGCACAACCCCATCCCTGCAGCATAATTGCAAAAATAATTATGAAAGGTCAAGTGGGGGGATGGAAGTTACAGGTGTAGACAAACTATTCAAGCGCTCACTTGGAGATAGAGGTGTTCGTTACACTAGGTACCTTGCAGATGGAGACTGCAAGGCTTTCCAGTTGTAAAAGAGGAACCTTATGGGCCTAAATGTAAAATTCAGAAACTGGAATGCATTGGCCATGTCCAGAAAAGAATGGGAAGCAGACTAATGAAGCAAGTAAAAGAATATTCTGGGAAAAAGCTTTATGATGGGAGAACATTAGGTGGAAAAGGCAGTCTCACAAAAGCCCAAATTGATAAAATTCAAAACTATTATGGCTTAGGCATCAGAAGACATCCAAACAATCTGGCTGCCATGAAGAAAGCCATTTGGGCTACTTATTTTCATAAATTGCCCACGGACAGCTCTCCCCAACACGGTCTCTGCCCTAGCGGTCCTGACAGCTGGTGTAAGTATAACCGTGCTGACATTACAGGGGTTGTACACGAACATAAAAATTCATTTCCAGAAACTGTCATGACCACAATCAAGCCCATATTCAGAGCTCTTTCCGATGAGGGTCTATTAAAAAAGTGTCTTCATGGTAAAACACAAAATCCCAATGAAAGTTTCAATTCTGTGATTTGGCGACGGATCCCAAAAACAGACTTTGTGAGGTTGGAGACACTGAAGTTAGGTGTTCATGATGCAGTTCTGTCATTCAATAATGGTGTGTCCAAGTAGATAGATGTTTTAAACCTTTTGGGTGTGAGATATGGTTCAAACACATTCAGTGGTCTTAGGAGCATCGATATGGAGCGAGTCAGGAAAGTTGAAATTGCAATGAAAAATGCCACCAAAGAAGCCAGAAAAGCACAAAGAGGGAAGAAAAGGAGGAGGGAAGATCAGGAGGACATGGATGATCCAGCATATGGTGCTGGAATGTATTAACGGAGGACATGGATGATCCAGCATATGGTGCTGGAATGTATTTACAGTAAGTTTTTATGGGTTAAGAGTTGGTTCTAAACTTTAAATCAATTTTTTTCAAAACTACATTTTCATGTGTGTTGGTACCATTATCTAAAAAAGTATAAAAGATAGAGGTATAAAATTTTTACACGCACTATAAAACAGTGTGATAAGATATCAGATAGCATTCCAGACTAATGCTATTAATATGAAGCTTAATGCATGCAGGTTACCAATTAAAAATTTATCATTTTTAAAAGCGGATAACAGAAATATAAGAAAAAATTTATTTCTCATAACCCCATAACTTTACAAAGCCAATTGTCTATGGGTATTTAGAGAAATATACTAGCTACAATGTGTATAAATTTCATACCTCTAAGTATTATAGTTTCTTCAGAATATGTTCCTAAATGTGGCTAAATTTAACATTGCAAGTATATGGGAAATGAAATGGCGGCTGTCTTCCCTTAAGCAATATTCGTGGAATCTTTATCAAAATGAAGAGAATTTATTAAACTTTTATTATCGTTATATAGCTGATATACAAGATCACTATGAATCCTAGTCACAATTACGTAGTAAACTTAATAGTTTTAAAACTAAAATTCTTCAATTTATAGAAAGCGTATGGAAGGTTTAAAAATACGCAGTCGTGTCCAACAAGAAATAAACAATGAACGTACAAATTTATACCATTTTATGAAATTACATAAGAGGCGCCGTTCCAATATGTTGTTGCATGTCACAGATATGGATGGTACCCATTACACGAAGCAATATGATATCAGTCAATGCTTCCACCGTTATTACACAAACCTCTTTACTGTGCCTTCCAATAGCGATACTACTTTTGATATATATTTTCTATTGGGTTATTTTACGACGTTGTATCAACATCTCAGGTTATTTAGCGTCTGAATGAAATGAAGGTGATAATGCCGGTGAAATGAGTCCGGGGTCCATCACCAAAAGTTACTCAGAACTTGCTCGTATTGGGTTGAGGGAAAACCCCTGAAAAAACCTCAACCAGGTAAATTTTCCCAACCGGGATTCGAACCCGGGCCACCTATTTTCGCCGCCAGATGCGCTGACCGTTACTCCACAGGTGTGGACTTGGTATTTTTCAGGTACCTTCATTACCATCGGTGAGTGCGGAAAATAATAGGACATTGACACAACCAATATCAAAAAATGAAATTTATGCTGCTATTCTACAGGGTAAAAAATTTAAAACGCCTCATCCTGATGGGATTCCGCAGAAATTTTATTTAGCTTGTTGGGACATTATGGGTGATGACTTAACGGTTTACAATGTCATTTTGCAGCGTAATAAACTGTGTGAATCTCAAAAGCGAGGAATTATTACGCTAATTAGGAAAAATTGCTACTCTATTGATGTAACTAATTATAAACCTATTAGCCTCTTAAATTATGATTACAAAATTTTAGCTAAGGTTCTTGTGAATAGATTACGACTTTTATTGACAGATATTTTACATCCGGCACAGAAATGTGGTGTTACTGGAGGAAATATCTTATATGTCACATGCTCATTACGAGACTGCATTGCTTATTGTCAACATACAACACAACCGGCAATATTAGCTTCATTAGATTTCCAGCGTGCCTTTGATAGTGTTAGTCACTTCTATTTATTTCATGTACAGTTTCCCTAGAAAATAATGAGACGATTGAACATTCCTAAGACTCAGGTGTAAGACACTGCGCATGATCTGAGACCAGAGCACTGATACACAAGATAACGAATACTGAGTTACTTAAATTCAGGCTATTTGTTTTGTTACTAGCATCGTTCCGAAATTCACTTCACAAACTGCAAAAATTGTGGTAATATGTCGTAAATAATAGATAAACATATATACATAAATTATGTAGTTAAATCGACATTGGACCTTCATGACTAGATTGACACTCCTCATACAAAGGAAACCTTTCGTGTCGTTTCAATAGCTCAGACGCTAAGACTTCTGCGTATTGTGTTGAAGAGTGCGAGTTCGACTCTCAGTCTATCTAACGATTTTTTTTTCTCTAAGTAACATTGAAATAGCTAAATAACGTTGAAATAGAGTTTTACAAAGTCCTTAGATTAAGTGTTAATGATCGCAAATAATACAAAATGACAAAATATAATATATATAAACGTTAATCTAAGGAATGCATTTACACCATATATATATATATATATATATATATTAGAAACTAACAAATGTAATCTTTATCTTACGATGTTTGGTGACGTATACACGTCCGTTGATGTGACATATTAATGAATTTAAATACTATTATAGTCACAATCATGCCATGGTATGAAAGAAAAATTTCACAACCTCGAGATGGGAATCAAACCTGCGACTTTCTGTTCGATTCCCGCTCGAGGTTGTGAAATTTTTCTTTCATACCATGGCATGATTGTGACTATAATAGTATTTAAATTCAGAAACTAACAATTAGAATGAAATTAAAAAAATATATTCCTAAGCAAAAAAGACAAACTTTTCCAAAGGTGTAGAGTCCTTAGACCTATGCCATTTGTTGAGTAATTGTTACAATATTTTATTAGTAGCTTTCCTATATGTGTAACAAATGCACTCGCACAAAACAATTTTTGTTAAAAGTGTGGCTTTGGACTATTTCATCCTCACCTTAACTTAACTATTTTATCTACGTGTGTGCAATAGTGTTTTTTAATGTGCATTCAATTTTATTCATGTTATGATTGAATGAAAAAGTACTGTTGCAGTTATTGATGAATTAGATATATTAAAACTAATTATTAAATGCATCTGTTAAGTGACGAATTGCAGTATCTTTTGCAAAATCCTGAATGTTTAAGTTGTCAATAATATTTATTTACTATATACTGTAAGGCATTAAAAACAGGAGACGTGTCAGTTATACAGTGGAATCGACACGCTACTGTAATCGTATGAGCTACCGAGACAAGACAGTGTCATTAGCAGCAGTCCAGAATTTAGATCCCACAGCAGGCATTTGCCATTCGGTACAGAGAAGCAAGGGTATTTTGTGACCCGAGCTACGTTGTGAAATCGTGGCCTGTCTTCTTCGTGACCCTTTTTGTGGTCCTTGTCCTTGTTGTGGTCCTTGTAACAATTCTTGTTGTATTTGTCGCGGTACTTATCGCGGTTTTGGTCCTTATCGTGGTTCTTTAGTATTCCTAGTCATGAACAATATCGTAGTCGTTATTGTAATCCATTTCGTGGTGCTTTCCGTTGTCCATGTCGTCATCATTAACGTAGTCCTCGTCGTTTTTCTCGTGATTCTCATCGTCATATTGTTGCCTTTGTTGTAGTCCTCATCATAGTCCTTGTTGTCTTTGTCATGGTTCTAATCGTGGCCTTGGTGCTTGTCGTAATTCTTGTCATGGTCCTTGTTGTGTCCATATCGTAGTCCTGATTGTTATCCGTATAACGATGAATGTCCTGGTCGTTACTGCGGTCGTTGTTATCCTTGTCTTTGTGTTCGTCCGTTTCGTGGTCCTATAATGGTCGTTGTTTCTTTGTCGTAATAATTATCGTGGTCATTATTGTTGTCTAAGCCATGTTGTCTTATTGCGATCATTTGTGTGGTGCATGTCATGGTCCATATCATGATATTTATCGTGGTCCTTGTCCTTATCGAGGTCCTTATATTGGTCCTTGATATCTTTGCCATAGTCTTTATCGTGGTCATTGTTGTCTCTGTTGTGGTTATTCTCTGCATTTTTGGGGACTGTGGTAAACAGTGCTTGTTTCCATTGTAATGGCCTTTTTCGATCTTGTTTTTGTCATGGTTCTTATCGTGGTCCAAGTCGTGATCCTTATATTTGTCGCTGTATTTGTCCATTTCGCGTCATTATATTGGTCCTAGTTGTCTCTAGCATAGTCCTTACCATGACAATTGGTACCTTTGTCATATTTTTACCGTGAAAATTGTTGTCTTTGCCATGTTCCTAGTTGTCATTGTAATGGGCCTTATCCTTCATTTTGTTTTTGGCATGGTTCTTATCGTGGTCCATGTCGCAATTATTATCGTGGTTCTTGTCTTCGTCCATGTGCCGCTTCTTACATTGATCCTTGTTTTCCCTGGCATAGTCCTTATCATGATCCTAATTCTTTTTGTCATGTTTTTATCGTGATAATTGTTGCCTTTGTCGTGATCTTTGTTGTCATTGTAATAGTCCTTATGTTACTCCTTGTCTTTGTTATGGTCTTGGTCCTTATCGTGATCCTTATTGAAGTCAGTGTCGCGGTCCTTAAAGTGGTTCATGTTATGGATCTTATCATCCTGAAGCTTGTGGTGCGTTAACCATAGCATCCCCATAAATTCAGAACATCCTACTGCACATAAATTAAGTAACTTCAATTACATGGTTAATAGATTAATACAATTACCACTAAGTAAAAACAATTACAAGAAAGAATATAATAAAATAATACAAATAGCCAATTAAAATGGCTATAGTACTAATTTGATTAAAAAACTAATAAACAAGAATAAAAGGAAAAAAGAACTAAGTAACATATCTACATTAACAAAACAAAACAAGACCAACAAAAAATACTTTAGTTTAACATATAATAAATATATATCTAGCAAATTAGCTAACTTTATTAAAAAAGAAAATATTTCCATAGCGCACAAACCAACTAATAAACTCAATAACAATTTAAACAATAGACTTCAAGAAGTTAACAAACTCCACAATAATGGTATTTACAGATTGGAATGTTTTACATGTAAAGAAAAATATATAGGACAAACCAAAAGAAATTTCAAAATTAGATACAATGAGCACATTTCTGACTTTAAACATAATCGTAAGAAATCTACATATGCATCTCATCTAATAGATACTGGACATGAATTAGGCCCAGTAAATAAAACCTTAAAAATATTAAAATCAGGAATAGAAACTAAATTGATAAATTCTGCAGAAGAATATTACATTGCTAAACAGATTCAAATAGAGAACAGCATTCTTAATGAAAATTTAACCCAAATCCGAAATCCCCTGTACAACCTCTAACCCCGTCACCACGCAATATCCTTCCGCGTAGTTGTTTACACGAATATACACTTCCCCCACGTCATACCAGTTACAGTCCTAATAGCAGCAGGTCGTCTCACCTCTACGTAAGTACCTCCATAATTTAGCCCTCCAATTAATTTTTCAAATTGTACTAAAATTGATATTAATTATTATTTCATTACAGATAATTTACATTAAACACAGGATGTTATAGTAATCCATACAGTTGCTAACTATGCAGTTGTCACATTTTAAACGACGTGTGTACTTTTAAATATCCAATCCGATTACAATTTACATTTGATATTCCCATTTCTATTATATTTTTTTTATACATTTCAGGTATTCACCACTCATTGGACTGAACAAGAGTTTCACATATTATGAAGTTTAATTACTAAATGGTTTTAACATTTTTAACATTATTTAAGTTCACTACCTGTAATATTACATTTTAATAATGGAGATGGCTTGTACATCATTAATTCAAATAGTACTCACCGCCAATAGCTACGTATGTAACATTGAGATATTGTACAACTCTGCCTGAGGATGCCTGAATAGGCGAAAACGTTCGCAATTTTGTAATTCATGTATAAAAACTTAATAACTATAAAATAAGTCATTATTTTACATTGATTTGTCATTGACTGAGTAATAAAAAATATTATATTGTATTCATTTATGTTTCGGCCTGTTATGGGCCTTCTTCAGAACTGGTTAATATGAGTTCTGAAGAAGGCCCATAATAGGCCGAAACATGTTAACCAGGTACGATAGAATTTAAAACGAGAAAGACATATAATACATATTCCGAAATGAAGAATGTGTTTCCAGAGACTAGCTAGTGTGGAGTGAAACAAATCAGTCACTGTACTATTTTCCCTGATTTGTTTCACTCCACACTAGCCAGTCTCTGTAAGCACATTCTCCATTCTTGAATTTTGATAATACTGCGATACTGTTTTTGGAAAGGACTTGTTTTCGAACAACATATTCAATGACACAATTTGTCTCCTCCTTTTTAGTTTTTCAAGGTCGCTCAATTTCACACCAACTTCAAACAACGTTCTACTCCCTTCCTTAATATCTTCCAATTTTTCTGACTTTCCTTGCGCTTCTCAGCTCCCGACATATGCGTCTACTTGTCAATAATTGTCCACTGGTAATGAACAAAATTTACAAGAAAAACGACAACGAAAAGACGAAAGTTTCGTCACGAAACATAATGTAGGCCCTACTGAAAAAGGAAACGTAATTCTGCGGCTTGGATTTGGGGGAGTCCACTAGCATATTGCGGTGAGCCGGCAGGTGTTGGTAGAGGACAAGGCAATTGAACGTGTTCGGTACAAGCGACGGGAACATATTTCAGGCATGTCCCGGAGCCTTCAAGTGTCGTGTCGATTATTGTTAACGTGGGAAACCGATATTCTATTATATAATACCTATAATACATACATAATGAGGTGTTAATTTTTATTAATTATACTATTGTTGGTTAATATGTCAGATTCATGTAACAAATGTTCTTACAAAATTTTATAGTACCGGTATGTATCTGTGAATTATTATTCGTGATGATACAAAGTAATCAGACTCACTTAATCTGATGGGACCTTATTGCTCACGGGCCCATATGCACTTGCCCCCTTTGGCCCTCCCTTCTCGGCGGCCCTGCCTGCAACAACTTCTAAATAGGACACAGACAGGCAGATCATTTCAAACAAGGAACATATCACAGCCATAACATAATTACAAAACACCTCCACATATGCAGAACACATCACAAATGCTAACCACACCTGCAGAGACATCAACACAGGCATGGAAATTCTACACATTCAACCATTCAAATCTTATATACAAGTCAATTTTTTCATTTGTCTCCCTACTAAGACCCGTTACACAGTCATCCGTATGCTACGCGCTACGGACTACGGATCCGTAGCAAATTACCTTACATATATGGGAGCTTTCAATTCTGCGTATTGTGCGCATCCGTAGGATCCATATGGACGTCCCGCTACGCGCTACGGACTACGGAGAACAGTTGAATACCTAGGACAATTAGCGTGGGCTTACACAGTCATGCACACTACGCATAGCGTAGCGACATAGTGCAGCAGTACAATTCATGTTTGAATGCACTATTATTTTGGATATGGAGTTTTTAATCAGTCAAGTAGATAGAAGACAATGTTTCTGGGATCCATTTTGTGAAGAATACAAAAAAAAAAAAAAAAAAAAAGGTATCAGGTCGAGGTTGTGGCGTGAAATGTGTGGCATTATAGTGGAAAATTTCGCAGAAATGGACAATAATATACAATGAAATGCGGGTGGGAGATGACTGATAAGGATGAGAGAAGAAATGGCGGAAGTTTCAGAAAATATCTTCCGCAGAAAACGGCCTCACGAAAACAAGATCTTTGAAAATAATTTAGTTCTTATACTAAAGAAAAATTAATAGAAGGAAGAGGATGAGGCTCGTTCTTTCTTGATTTCAATATTACCTGCTGTTGCTGCATCTTCTAGGAGTAGAAACTATGCCTACTGTACTATCGTATGGAAGTGCTAAATACAATATTCCCATGCACATCACTTACTCAGTCTGTTCAATTGCCGTTTTTCGGTGGGCTAATATTCAGAAAAATCCTACACCAGAATACACAAATATCAATTAATACTGTTACACTGGAAACATTTCCCAAATAGAACAACAGTCTTCCTTGATGTCAATTCTCCAATCTCCATCAATCTCCAACGATACTCTTTCATTCACAGCAATTTACCAAAGCATTATGAGCAACAGACTACTGTATAATATAATATATAACCTTTTTTCTATAACATAAGTTAAGGAATATTTAATTAAGAGTAGTCAATATAAATATTTCCTCAGTAAAATTAAAACAGATAGTCAAAATCTGTGATTCTCAACCGGGGAGCTGCGGCCCCCTGGACGACCGACCAACTTGTAGTGGGAGGCAGTGTACGAAATAATGGCAACAATAATAATATTAATAATAATAATAGTAACATCAGTATTAATAATAATGTTATTATTATTATTATTATTACTATTATTATTATTATTATCATCATCATTATTATTATTTTAAAAATTGTTCTTTGAAAATTTTATTATCTATTTTATATTAAATTAAAGTATAGGCTAATTAAATTGTTTTCTTTATGAATTGATACAAAATTTCATATTACTACTTTGTATCTTCTACATTCTACTCTACACCTCAGGCCAAGGATCCGAACTAAAGTAATGTGAAGAAAAATGACCCTCAAAATCAAGAAGATTCAGAAACACCTCAGTACATTCTACACAATCTATACCTTAGACTAGGGGGCCCCACTTAAGTAAAGTGAGGGAAAGTGAGGAACCACCATCAAAACGATTGAGAAATATTGATCTATAGAGATTATAACAAAAAATAATTAATGGTTTTGTAATAGTGAACAAGAAATAATAAAATGCCAATTATTATCAATAATTTATTAAGCTGACAAGGGAAGTACCCCAGCTCGAACGGCTAAAACCTAGTGTAAATGCGTTTAAAATACTGAGTTGTGCTTGTTCTACCACCCATAAAGTTTATTTATCTGTAAAACTCCTCAGCCGTATACAATTAATGATTGAAGAATAACGAATCTAATGACTAGAGAAGCGTAAATCGCTGAAGAAACAACAGCGTGTAACAGACAGTTATGACAAGGAGATCCACAAAATACATAAATGAGGTATTATGTGCCAATAAGCTACACGACATTTGCTTTAAATAATATACGAGTATAGGATATTTCAAAAGTCAGTTCAAACATTAAACCGCTATAAATATTATAATATGAGATAGGGAAAAAATTAGAACATCACAGTGTTGGAGAAACAACGGGGTTTACAAAACATTGGGAAGATGATCGCCGTTCTCTTGTTCAAAGTACAGCTTTCTTTCTGCGACACCTTGCACAGCATTTTGGAGATAATGTCTTGGAATATTGACAATTTCTTCCGAGATGGCATCTTTCAGTTGCAGTAGGGTTGTTGGATGTATCAAGAAAACTCGTTCTTGAAGGTAACCCCACAACCAAAAGTCGGCCGGATTGAAATCTGGAGATCGTGGAGGTCACATTGTTGGAGTGCCAACTGATGACTTTGGTCGGAATGTTTATAATATTTATAGCGATTTAATATCTGAACTGACTTTTGAAATATCCTATATGTTAACATATGCAGTGCGTACCTGTCCGTATATCCCGAACTAGAAGATGCTGTGTTGTGGTACGTTCTTCCCTTATTCGTCACAGAGTGCATATCTGGAGTTTCAATGAAGTGATTAAAACACAACGGAATGGAACATTATGCACACTTGACAAGGGCAACATGTGAACATGATACATCATATTCGGTGTATCCACACTGCAATAGTTCAATATCATAAGCCACAATGATCTCACTATCAAGTGATGCAACAGGAATATCAACTTCGTAACCGGATCTTCGCCACGAAATGTTAACATAGGTCTGTACCTCGGTGCAGAAAGTTGGTTGTAGATGACAGAGTGAAGGCGAATGATGAAATATCGATCATGTAACGTGACCTGCAGTTTGTCAATTTGTAACTGTACAAAATCAACAATTCTGCAATGCAGTTTTTACCGTCTGAAGAAATATAAACGTCCGGAGGTTGGTAGTATTTGGTTGTCTTTGATGGCAATATCTGTAACGCAGTATCCTTGTCGGGAAAACATTCTTCTATCAGACTGTAGTCTTTGTGTCCTTACCAGAAATCACAAAGTAATAGACCTTTTTTCACAAACTTATTCACCGAGGACCGAATTTAAAAAGCTTTTCATGTGCTCTTTGATCATATTTTCATTTTTACTCGCTTCAACATGGATGTTTGGTGGACTAATTGCTACTAGTTCCTTTGCAAACTGTGGACCAAACATCCCTGTGTTTCCTGCAAATGTAAAGCTTGCTCGCTAATCTATCATCCATGGACACTGCCACATCTATTATGTGACTGTGTGTGGAGCTATGAAAAGACTGTACCACACCAGCTGTTGATTTTTCACCTCTGTGCGATAGTGTTTAAGAAGATGATAGTTCATTAAAAAATTGGTTCTGATCATTATTCCTGACGCGTTGCTTAACTATGTTTTTGTCTTTAATGAACATGTTCACATCTACCACAAATGTTTCTGCTTTGTGCCTAATGTAGTGATATGCCTGGAGGAAATTTTATATTCTTCTTTGAAGCCGCTGGCGAAATGCAAAGAAGCTTTAAATTGTCCAGAGCAACTGCTGTAGCAGCTTCCAGAGCCCACACTTTAATGTGCCAGTAGTGGACTACAGATCATAGTCTCTGGCTCTGTCAAACTGTGCTCTTACAGACTCCAGTTCTGAAGTTTTGTTTCCCTTGAAGTGGCCCCGGTCTTTGCATTTTGCACGTCACATAATAAAAAATTACCTTGCAGTTGGATTTCAAACGAATGCAGCTATAACTGTTTATTAGTTTTCTGTAAGAATTCTAACCACGATTAAAATAATCATAAATATTATCCAATGTTAGGTCATCAAGATACTGTAGCACACTAGGTCCTGGTATTGTTAAGAGTGAAGGTAAGTATTCACTTTGACTTGCAGTTCCTTTATTTGCTGGAGAGGACGTTTCAGAACTGTTGGAACTCTTATACCCATGTGCTGTTTCTTTTCCGCCATCAGACTCACAATCACTATTCCTATCCAATATATCGGTATCTACTTCTGATAATTTCCGGTAGTATTTTTGCATTATAACGTCACGTAACATGCATGTAAACGGCTCATCCTCACTCCATTTACATCCTCATTATCCTGTATGTAAGTTCGACGTACCTTTCGCGCAGCAGGTAAACAATGCTCATAGGATTGACTTCAGCCTACTTATGTCTGGCGTTAGTATGTGCACTTCACTATTGAACACCGCAATGGTATCGCTCGTACTCTCTGTACAGCTACGACGTAGTGAGGCTAGTACGCTAACTTTCAGATGGCGATAGCGGCCGCACACGTAGTTTTACAGATAAATGGCATTGATAGCTATTCGAACAGGTATAACATTATATTTTAAATGCGTTTCCAGTCGGTTTTAGCCGTTCGAGCTGGGGTACGTACCTTGTAAGGCACATTTTAATTAATCGAACTAGTTTTTTGGGAATACCAAATTCAATAAGAATATTATATAAAACTTCTCTCTTAACCGAGTCATATGCCTTTTTGAAGTCTATGAATAACTGATGTACTATACCCTTATACTCCCATTTTTTCCTCCAATATCTGTCGAATACAAAAAATCTGATCAATAGTCGATCTATTACGCCTAAAACCACACTGATGATCCCCAATAATTTCATCCACATATGGAGTTAATCTTCTCAAAAGGGTATTCGACAAAATTTTTATAGACATATATATATATATATATATATATATATATATATATATATTTATTTATTTATAAGGAAGAAGAGCAATGAGACTGGAAAATTAATAACAATAAGCGGAATGAAGGTCTTAGAGGAAAGATATGTGAGAATGGCAATATAAAGTCGAAAGGTAACGAGGGATACTGAGAGACAAGTAGATAACCAAGAGATAGAGAGAGAGAGAGAGTCTAGTTCAATCTCGTTCACTATTACAAACCAAAACCTCTCACAATTACTGTTATAAATACATTACTAGAGATGCAAATTATCTGCTTGAAACATGAGAAGATAAGGAAACTCACTAAACTCACACAAAATCCAAACGTATGCCAATGTTAATCACAATCACTATTAATGGTAAATCAGTGCATGGAGACGTAAACTTAATGTCCCACTTCACTATAAGATATTAATAATGAATATATGAATAATGACTCTAACATCAAAAACAATATGTAATAAGGTAGTGAATAGGGGTGAACAGAAAATTATTTAAATATCAAAAACGCATAACTGAAACCAGAATAATGCACTTGCAAAACCGAATGACCAAATAGAAAAGGTAATATCAAACCAAAATAAGTGTCTCTCTCTCTCTTTAACCAAACATTCAGATCTCACAATTGATCTCGTTCACACCAGACGGTTTGGTCGTCCCCAAACCAGCCAAACCTGCCCTCCAAACCGACATCCGTACCAGAGGTTGAGAGTTCGTCTCCCGGTACGGTAATTTTTTTTATTTTACTTTTTAATTAATTTATTAGTTTAATGAGAAATGACATTTGTTCATAAACTTCGTTATCCCTACTTTGTAAAAATATTATTGCCCATAACTTGTAGGCTATTAGTAGATGAGACCTGGCCTGTATGAACAAAAATACTTGTTACACATTATAAAAAAACCGGACGCATATCAAACACAAATAAATAATTAAATAAACAAATAAAAACAATTTGTTAATATATTAACCAAAAAGGCCTGTGGTGGGGACTAGCATTTTGTCCACAAACCACCTACTTCAACAACTGCCCTCATTCTGCGCGGCATGGAGTCCACAAGATTATGGAATAGGTTAAATTCATGGCTACCTTCTTCCACGCATCTAGAACTCTGTCCCACAATTCGTTAGCTGTTCGAACGGGTGTTTGTTCTGCCCAATTAGAGGTTATGATCGTTTGAGTGTAGCCCACAAATTTTCAATCGGATTTATATCTGGTGATTTTGGAGACCAGTCGACTGCTTCCTCGTAAGCCATCTTTGAATCCGGTTGGCGGTGTGTACCAGGTGATTATACTCCTGGAAGAAAAGTCTACCTGCTGGATATCGTTCTCGGGCGGAAGGGATCATTACATTTGCCTAAATGTGTTCATAGACTTCTGTCGTAAACCGACCGTGGATGCGTTCCAGAAGTCCTATCCCATGGTATGACTTCCATCCCCAACACGCGATGCTCACGAGACCAGACGTGTTAAGTCGTCTCGCGAAGCATTCATCGTACCGGTGGCCATCCATACGATAAACTAGGGCAGGACTATCATTGCTACTGGAGACAATTATTACCTCATCGGAGAAAATAACATTTCTCCAATCGAAGTCCTATCGGAGAGTAGCATACGCTAGAAGGTCCACGGCATGTTCCATTGTCAAATTTTCTCTTCTCACAGCTCGACGACACCGTATGACACGTTCTCTAAAACTTCCCCCCACGGTGTTTGGGAAACCTGGAAAGTTGGACGCCATCTTGAGTTGAAAGGCAGTTCTAAAGGGGTGGTTCTCAACTTCTCTCAATAACATGGCGGCCTCTTCCCTTGTAGGGATGCGTGGCCGACCAGGAATGGGACGATTCACAAGTTCACTATTCTCAATAAAAAATTTAGCCCATCTCTTAACAGTTGACAATGGGACTCCAATTTCTCTGGCCGGCATCGATGCAGAATAACCGACGCAAACCAGTGCCTTGTTGACGGTGTTGTCTCTGTCATCTTCAAGTGTAATGACGAGACGGAACGTTTTATTAACAGACAAGATTATTGCTTGAAAGAGAGAAGGAGGTTTATTATTTATTAGAGTCTGGCATATTCTAAGAGATATCGCTACATAAATATAGCTTCGCGAGACATATATGGTGTCAAATTTGTAATTAAAAAAAAAAGAAGACTGTAGGAGATTCGAACCTTGAGCTACTACTATTAACTCGTTCAATAGACCAATGCAGTAACGACTTACGCTACTGAGACTGTTGATATCCTGTCGGCATAATACGTGTTTTCGTCTTCATATTCGATTCGGTTGATTTTGTATTATCAATTTTATTATTATTTCTCTCTTCAGAGGCCCAACTTGTGAAAAATGAGCATTGAAAAAACGTACATTCTTATAATGCACTTATTCTTCTCAGACAAATCTAAAAATTAACATGGATACAGTTTAATAAGTTCTGTTCCCCTTTATCCATTGAATAAGTGCTGGCCATCTCTGTATATAGCTCGATCAAGCGGCACATGAGGCGCTCAGTTCTAAAGTGGATCAAGTCCATTGCATATAGTTTTGAGATAATTTGGCGTAAAGTTAACTTGCTCTAGTGAATTATCTAATTTGACTAGCAATAATTTTATTGTCCAACATTGCTTTAGCGATATCAACTTAAATGTAGGAAATGATGTATCAGCTGCAAATTTGTTTGTTAACGCTTAATCATATTTTGAGAAAGGAAGAGTGGACTTGATCTATTTTAGCTCTGAATTTTTTTCATCATGAAGATGAATCAACTAGGCACAATGACAAAATATGCGAATAATGGAATTGTTATTGGTTCTTTGCAAGAAAATCAACGAGTCTGTTCGTTTACAACTAAGCTCATCTTTAATCGACATAGAAGGACACATCGTCATCCGAGAGCATAATCATTTTGGTAGACCATCGACCTTGTGACTGGTTCTGTCCGCAAGTTTTTGAAGTGGTTTTGGGCCACTGGTTCCACTAGATGGACGAATTATAAAAGGTATATCATATCTGTCTTCATCGCTATGGTCTGCCCTTGGTGCTGTGTAAAGGGGTTATTGCTGTCTCACAAATTTACGTAGTATCTGGATAAGACATGGACACTTTCGAAAAATCTATCATTGTGCTCAAAGTAGTTTTAAACTGCAATGTCCAACGTTCTATTCGTTCGCATCTCATTCACCTTATTTCTAACCACTTAATTGATTTGCCAACATCGATCTTCTTTCTGTTGATCATGATTTTCCCCAGTTTTTTGGCAGTTAAATATTTAGTGTAGTACTTCGAGTACATTCAAGGGATTCCTATTCTTCGCATTCTTTATCACTTTAACTCAGTCTTGAGGCGTAAAAATTTATTTATTTTAAAGAAACTTTGAATTTTTTTCTTCCATTGTTAATTTATATGTTGTAAAACTACAATTACATATTGTGAATTTGTACAAAAAATTACACAAACACAAAATACGAAATATATAACAATAGAAATAGAATAAAATAAGTAATACATAAAATAAAAGGAGGACACAATAATATTAATAATCAGAGGATATTTTCGTGACCTTGACTCTATGACACCAAAATGCCGGTCATTAGGCGGAAATGAGTGGCGATAAGAGGAATTTTTGGTAATGTGTGTCTACCTTTTTTTATTTATTTATTTTACGACGCTTTATCAACTGCGATTGTAGCAGACAGCTTTATGTTTCCATTTTGTCCTGTACATGAGTTTGTATAGAGATTTACGAATATGGTTTTTGGCTTTATGTTTGATATGTTTCACGTGGTCGGCCGCTACCACTTGGGATACTCTGCCACCTTCGGTTTCGTTCCACACGTACATGTAACCATTCTGATTGTTTAGTGAGTGGATACCGAAATTGTATATGTACATATTCCTATTGTAGTACGCTAAGGATTTCGTCAATTAGGGTACGGGAGTGCTACTTCTACGTCAAATGTGGGAACAAAGTACGTTTCTGAACTGTAGCTTCATCATTTATAACTTGATTAGCTTTGAGCAGGTGCAAATTTTTCTAGGCCTGTAACTTTTCACGCTTATACGTGGAGTTCCATTTCGTCACGTGGACTACATGTATCCTTAGCAGGAGATTTAAAATGTAAGTTAAATTTGTATGAAAAGATATGATAGTAAAACTTCTGCTTCAGAAACTCTTTGCATTCACACTCATAATTTCTACAGTGCAAATCACACATTTCTCTCATATTCAGATATGTTTTGAAATACTTTCTGTCATGATTCTTTTTCCTGCGGTAATGGTTCTGAAAGGCCAAACAAGATTTTGTATGTGCCACTATGTCCGAATCATCAATTGAGACTCAGAATCCAAGATGGGCCCAATATTTAATCACTTTCAAAATTTATTTCTCATGCAAAATAATTGGTAGAAGCTTGTTTCCATGGTGATATGAAAAGATGTAATGGAGATGTACTTACGAAACAAAAAATAATTAGTCAGAGGCATTTTTTAGCAACAGCAAACATTTTTTTCAATTTCCCAAAAGTTTGATATAATGGACTTGGGCCCCTCTTGGATTCCGGGTCTCAATTTTATTGCTGAGGGTTCTTTTCATCTGAAATCTAAAATACCGTGGACTTGTCTATAATCCCCCCCCCCCCCAAGGCAGGCCATTTATCTGACCTATAAAGTTTACTAACTAATCTTTTACCGCAATTTGAACACGTTCTGGCTTTCGGAGATTTCAAAACCAATATTCTAAATCAAACACAAGGCTACAATACATTTCTGCAGGCTTGCTTGTATTTTTAAGAATAGGCATTCCGGGTGTGCAACATCGTCTTGGGACTTCAGAAGAACTTTAGGCTTCAGGTCATTCCTAATATAAGATCATACTCCACCACCTCGCTTATATAATCTGTCATTTCTGCATAGAGTGTAAGCATTTAAAAGGATAAGAAAGTACGAAGAGAGGACTTAAGCCATGATTCACTGACGAGAATACAATGAAGGTCTTGGGTAGAGAAAATTGAGGATACTTTTTTTATAATGTTTTTATTTATTTTATTTGGTTATTTTATGACGCTGTATCAATATCTAGGTTCTTTAGCGTCTGAATGATATGAAGGTGATAATGCCGGTGAAATGAGTCTGGGGTCCAGCACCGAAAGTTACCCAGCATTTGCTCGTTTTGGGTTGAGGAAAAAACCCCTGAAAAAACCTCAACCAGGTAACTTGCCCCGACCGGGATTCGAACCCGGGCCACCTCGTTTCGCAGCCAGACGCGCTGACCGTTACTCCACAGGTGTGGACTTTTATAATGTGATGACCTGATGACATATATGTGCGCTATTTTCAGAGACGTGGACTGGAGTGAGAAAAATTGCTTCAACACCTGTGAAGTAAGTTTTGCAAGGGTTGAGGGAGGTGGGGTAGTTGTATGGACAGGCTGCACTGGGGATATAGGGCGGGGGAGATTTGTTCTGGCATTGACCTTGCCTTCAGTCTTCGGGTCAATGAGTTAAGTGTTATAACTCGTTGCTTCGCGTCTGCCGGATTTTGGTTTAAGCTATTGTGAGAGACGATGATGACAACCTAGCTAAAAAGAAATAACTAAGAAAATTGTATCAATCTAAATATTAAATTAATGCTGTAATTATACTGCTATGCTCTATAATATAATATCTATAACCTAATTACGGAATAAACAAATTATGAAGCGTTGCCATTGACTCACTACTTATGCAGATCGGCCAGAAGGTCATTCTTCTTTTTGACTCTCCTTCCTTAACAATGATGACACCATCCTGTATCCACACATTAATAATAATAATCCGTGGAGCTACAGCCTGTGAAGGGCCTAGAGACCGACCAACCGGCTGATGGCCTCACGCCCACATGCCGAAACAGAGGTGGACGATCATCAAACCAGAATGGAGGTATCGTTTGGTTAGCACGACGATCCCCCCAGCCGTTATAGCTGGCATTCGCAACTGGATTTCGCTGCCTATCGTAGCTCCCCAAGTGCATCACGATGCTGGGTGGGCACCGGTTCCATACACTGGCCGAAATATCATGAGAAAATTTCTTCTCCCACGAGGACTCGAACCAGCGCGCATTCCTTAACGCGAGTCCTAGGCAGGATCACTTCGTCCGCGACGCCACAGCGCGGGACATGCACACATTACGTATCCCAAATTTTGATATGGCCTCTCGTAATAAACTGTGAAGAGTTTTTGTGAGGTCTTCGTGTATGGTAATTTCTGAGTTTTTTAGAAGTCTTTTACTTCGAAAGACCTCACTCCTCTTTCGGTAATTCGTGAACTTCACGATTATGAGCCTGGGTTTGCTACTTTCCTTCTTCCCGATCCGATGACTTCTGTCTGGTCCACGCCACCTTCTTCGCCACTTCTGTCTCTACCATGTCTGCATCTTCACTCTGGCTTTATTCTACCCAAATATGCGCAGGCACTGGCGACGCTGATATTGTTCAAATTCATCAATTTCGCATTCTAGGTCAATAATACGAGCGTCTGTTTGCTCCAGAGCAGCTTTTGGTTCATTTATTAAGTCTTTATTAAAGTCCAGGCTTTTCTGGAGCTCCACCACTACGGCACTAATTACCGCGTCCTTTACAGAGTTGAGAATTTCTTTTTCCAAGCCAGTGTCTTTCAACATGTCCCGTAACGCGTCCTTCACCACACGTTGCACTGTAGACTCTATTTCTTCTATTTTCACGTTTTATGGAGACATGATCACAAAAATTACTAATATAACCATAATGAAAAATTTAAAGGAGTTGAAGAAGTACTGCTAAATGCCGACTTATAGAAAGGAACGCCTGCTACAACGAACTATGAATCAAGAGCGACACTCGCGTATTTACTCACTGTCCGTCATTACTCGGAACTCGCATTGCATCTATGGGTGTGGCTTTAATTACCCCCCGTGATAGGACGAAGTGTCTGATTGTGTATTAATTAGTAATTTATTCATGATTTGATTATTTGGCATTATTAATACTTCAGAGCAATATGTCATGACAGGTTTCTGTAGAGCTTATATGCAAGTTTTTAATGTTGATCTGGAGCAACCCCATCTGCTTCCAGCAGGGTTTACTTTCTACATACAGAACCCATTATTCACAAAGCCCACTGCAGAAACTATATTTACGAAGGAAATTGGAGGGATGAATTGTTTCACAGTTTCAGGCATAGAAAATTATTGTACACAAGTATAAAAAGTGAGAGGTTAGTTTTAGTAAACCACAGATCCAGAATATCAGAGATACCATTACGACATTGTTGTTAAGTAAAGATTTAAATTTAGGTACAACCACAACAAAGAGCTACAACGAATGGCTTGAGAAACTGCATCATCAACATTACTCCAGTTCTTTTTTGAATGAAAGTATTGATAGAAGCGGAATGAAGTTTGTCGCGTGAAAGAGGGCAACGTCTAGAGGAGAATATTACACACAGAAGTGAAATATCGATTTTATGATTATGGAGAACTGAACAGACCGACAATAAAACTGTCAAAAATATTGTATCTACAATTTTGAAAGGTAGGTATATAAAGAGCATCAAAATAGACGTCCATCCATGAGCGTGCGGTCGCTCGTGGCGGCTAGAAGCACGCTGCACAGTATGCAAAAACGAAAATCTAGATGAACAAAATTAATAACTCTCTAGATTTCAACGAATTCCTATGAAACTTTGTACAGATCTTATAGGTAGCACATATATTTTGTGTACAAACTATGATTACGTTTGAGTAAGAGGAACTACCCCTTTATAGAGGGTGATTTTGGACAAAGTTGTCGGCCTCGGTAGCATAGTCTGTTTAGCGCTGGCCTTCTATGCCCGAGGTTAAGGGTTCGATCCCTGCCCAGGTCGATGGCACTTAAGCGTGTTTAAATGCAACAGGTTCATGTCAGTAGATTTACTGGCATGTAACAGAACTCCTGCGGAACAAAATTCCGACACATCGGCGACGGTGATATAACCTCTGCAGTTGCGAACGTCGTTAAATAAACCGTAATTTAAATTTTTTAGACAAAATTAATAACTTCTTTCCTGTCTAACAAATTTTTATGAAACATTGTACGGAAGTTACAGGTAGTATATATTTTTTGTGTACAAACCATGGGGTTACCGCCTTGTCGTGGTGGAGGAGCCTAGTACCAATGATCCAGACAACCAAGTTGGGGAAGTCTAGTTTACTAGCTTGTCAACTGGTAAGAGGCGAGGGAAGCGAAGGTAACCCACAACGGAGATTTCGAACAGCTAGGAGGCGGAAGAGGAAGATGTAGCTTCCCAACGGCGACGAAGGTGGAAGAAATATCTCCAAAAATGATGGGCCTGCTGCCTTGTAGGCGTGATATCGCGGGAGCGAGACTCCAAAATAAAATCAAGAACAAGAGGGTAGATAATGCTCTATAGCCATAGTGACGGCAGATTATCTAGGGGAAGGACCACCCCAAAATAACACCCTCTTCAGACCGGCCTAGCAAGTCACCTGAAGAGTATATTTTATTGCTCATAGAACCATACAGGATAGTGCCGGTTTGGATTTACGGAATACGACCCTGCAAAGAAAAAGGTTAAAGCGAAAAAATAAAATTTTGAGATTTGCCACATGGAATATAACATCCTGGAATTCAAAGGATTATGAAATTGTCTTTCAATTAGAAGAAAATAAAATTGATATCTGCTGTATCACTGAAACAAAGAAAAAAGGAAAAGGAACAATAAAGGTAGAGGACTATATTTTGGCATATTGTGGAAAAGTAAAGATGCTCGAGCCAAAGCTGGAGTAGGGATATTAATACACAAAAAGTTTCAAGAGAACATACAAGACACAGAATATATAAATGAAAGGATTTTGGTAATGATATTAAATTTGATGGGAAAAATCATTCAGATAGTAAGTGTATATGCTCCCGACATTAGTAAACCTAAGGTAGAGAGACGAACATTTTACGAAGAACTGCAGGATCAGATGGCTAGAATTCCGAATGACCACTATGTGGTAATAATGGGTGATTTTAATGCCCGGGTTGGCAATCGAATTCTACCAGGAACTCGTCAGCGTTTTAATGAAGATATATGCAATGATAATGGGGATATGTTAATAGACTTCTGTTGTCAAAATAACTTGAGGATCAATAATACATTATTTGATCACGACCTGAAATATAAATATACTTTCCGAGGTTCAAGAGGTATAATTTCAGTAATAGATTATATAATAACTAACAGAAAATTTACACCCAAAGAAATACTTGATGTTAGAAAATTAAACTCAGTAAATGCGGGGACAGATCACATGCTCCTTCTTGGTAAAATAAGATAGGAATGTCGAAGAGAAAAAGGAGAAAATATAACTCCTATTGAGAAGTTTAATGTAGAATCATTGGAGGATGTTACAACGAAAGCTTTTTATTCACAACGATTAGAACAAAAAATAGAAGCAAACTATATTGAAACAAATGATACCGTAGAAACACCATGGAATAAAATTAAAGTGAATATTTTGAATGCAGCTAAAGAAGCTGTGGGTAAACGTATGGTTAAGAACAGGAAAGGGCGAAGGAGGTATACATCATGGTTCACGGAGGAAGTGAAACAAATAACCGAAGTAAAGAAGAAAGCGTTCCTAAGATTCAGGAGTACTCAAAAACCAAAGGATAAAGAGGCATATAAAACAATTAGAAATGAAACAAATATGAAAATGAAAATAAAGGAGTCATATTGGGAAACATTCACCAAAGGAATGGAAAAAGGCTTGTATGGAGCTCAGAGGAAAGTTTGGATGCTATTAAAAACACGAAAAGCTAATATATCTGAGACAGTGAGGATTAATGCAATTAATAAAGATGTATGGAAGCAATATTTTACAAACTTTTATTATATGTCTGAATGAGAAGATGTAAACAGTGAGGAAGAAGCCATTACGGAATTAGAAGGAGAAGATATCTTGACAACAGAACAGGAGGTACAAGATACTATAACAGAATTGAAAGGAAGAAAAGCACCAGGAGTTGATGAAATAAGCAATGAATTTCTAAAATCTGGAGGCAGAAGACTGACAGTAGAAATTACTAAATTGTTTAATCTAATTAAGAAGGAACTGCTAATTCCTAATGAATGGAAAACCAGTATTACAGTCCCGATATTCAAAAAAGGTAACAAACATGACCCAGAATATTACAGAGGAATCACCTTATTGTCATCTGTACAAAAGTTGTTCAGTAAGATTATCTATAAAAGACTTCAAGAACATATTGAAATAAGGGAAGAACAACAAGGATTTAGAAAGGACAGAAGCACAATAGATGCTATTTTATATTAAGACAGATAGTCGAAAAAGCGATTGAATTTAAAAACCCAATGTATTTATGCTTTGTTGATCTCACAAAATGATTCAATCGGGTCCGACTCAAAGATGTAATTGAAATTTTAAAAGATAACAATGTTCCAAAAGAATTGCTTAAGTTAATTCAGGAATTGAACTTGAATACAAAAAAAATACGTATAAATGATAAAATAACAGATGAAATAAAGTGTTCTACAGGTATTAGGCAAGGAGACTCTCTTAGTCCCTTTCTATTCAACTTGGTGATGGATAAATTAATAGCAAGTGTAAAACATTTACCCGGTTATTCATTGGGAAATAAACATTTGAACATACTATGATATGCAGATGATGCTGTCTTGATGGCCAACACTGAAGATGATCTTCAAAGGTTACTTCACCGATATGTAATAACTGCAGACAAATACAATTTGGCAGTATCAAGTACGAAAACAAAATGCATGTGCATATCTAAATATCCAATAAGATGCAAATTGGAAATTAATGGTAAAATTATAGAACAGGTCATGAGTTTCAAATATTTAGGGGTGTAATAAATGAAGTGAGAGATCAAGTCTCCAAAGCCTCCAGACTGTCGAATTGGAAGAATAAATATCTCAATATTGAAAGTAAAATTAAAATCTTTAAAACCACAATAAGACCAGTGATGACGTATAGTGCAGAAACCCGTGCAGAGACAAAAAAGACAGAACAACTCATGCGTACAGCAGAAATGAATACTCTACGAGCCATAGTTGGTAAAACTAGACTTGATAGAGTAAGAAATGAAGATGTGAGACAACAGTGCAATATAATGGGCGTTAAAAAGTTCATAAATATGAGAAAGAAAGAATGGAATGCGCACATAGACAGAGCAGATAACTCAAGACTTATTAAAATAGCACGAGATATGATTCCCAGTGGCAAAAGAGATGTGGGCCGACCGAAAAAGCGGTGGAAGGAAGGACTGATGTCATCTTCTACTGAATCGTCTCCTGTGTGAAGACAAACATGCCATGTGCCTATACAAAAGAAGAAGAAGAAGAAGAAGAAGAAGAAGAAAAACCATATTTCCGGTTCCATAAGACGAGCTAACCAATGTAGAAGGTGCATTTAGACAAAATTTACTTCTCTCTTATTTAACAGATTTTTATGAAACTTTGTGCACGAGTTACAGGTAGCATTTAGCCTATTTTTTGTGTACAAGCTCTGATTACATCTGTATGCTACCTGTAGGCCTAATTGTTGTACGAAGTTTCATAAAAAAGATATTATATAGGAGAGAAGTTATTATTTTTTTCTAAATTGTCCACTTTAAAGGGGAAGTTCCTCTTATAGAAACATAATCAGACTTCGTAGACAAAAAATATAGGCTACCTGTACCTTCTACATAAAATTTCATAAAAATCTGTTAGATAAGAGAGAAGTTATTAATTTTCTTTAGATGCACCCGCTGTAAAGGGTAGTTTTTCTTATGCAAACGTAATCAGAAATTGTACACAAAAAATTTTTACCACCTGTAAAACTGTACAAAGTTTTATAGAAATCTGTTACAGTGCAGAGAAATTAATTTTGTTCAACTACTAGATTATGTTTTGATCCACGATGAGTTTGCTGAGGCTAGATAAAAATGTATCCAATATTTTTTTAACTTTATGTTCGATGTCATGTGAATAATTTTGCAGGCTAAACACTCACAGAGAAATTTAAAACTTCCTTATTCCATTATTCTTTCCTGCTGTTAAACTAAACATCAAACAGTTGCCGCTCCGTTACCGTATGTGCCACTACTGAATATATATATATATAATTCAACACTCTAAATGATGCTGCATTAAATGATAAAAGAATTATTGTAACTGGACGTGACCGACTATACTAAAACTAATATTATATTTGGAGAACTTCAAAAAATGTGTTTTTCAATTGTAATATTTAAACCGTACTGTAAGAAGAAAAATACTTTGCAAATTGAAATTGAAGTTACATTAGTATGAACGTAGGCCTATCTATCTGAACAGACTACATATCTCACAACACAATCAATCACTAAAAATTAGCACTTATTCACAAACATAGTAAGCCTCTCTGTCTACGACTAAAATGGAGTGAGATGTGTTAGGAAGAACTCGTTGTTCATACCCTTCTAAATATAACTTGCTGCTGATAAAACAGTAAAAGCTATTTCTCACAGCATTCTCCATATGTTAAAGAACATGAATTCATATTCATCTCTACCTAACTTAACCAGTCGAAATTTGAATTTTGTCCACCTAAATTGGAAAATTGCACACTGTGCGCTGTTTGCCGTCAGAGTTGGATATTCACAGCCCCTTAAGTCAAGCGCATAGATTGTTCATGCAAATTATAATTATAATAATCACCTACCTTTGTCATAGCAGATGTTTCAAATTATGTCCTTGTGCCGCCACATATATCTCACGCCTTTTAAGATAATTGAAGAGTCCACTGCAAGAATGATGGATGTCATTTGGAACACATTTTGCAGGAGACGCAATTGGAAGTTTGAAATGCTTAGCGCTCAAAGCTTAACTGAGATTTTCCGATCATTACTGGACAATAACTATCAGTGTTAATGCCATATAACTCTCTATGTACATTCTATATATCTTAAGCTATGCATTGACATGCTTGGTTCATTTTCGACAAGAAAGTGACATCCATCATTCTTGCAGTGGACTCTTCAATTTACATTAACACTCATTAGTTCTTCTTCTGAAATTGCTGCAGTTTTCCTCCTTATAGTGTCTAAAATTTTTCCAACGTAGGCGGGTTATAGTATATGAAATGGGCATGGAAAAAGGGGAATCATTGCATTTTTAAAGAAAAAGTGGCAATATCAACATCATCTTTAGATTAAGACGAGAAATTTCATTTTAAACTAGAAAAAAAATAGAAAAAAAGCTCGATATAAGAAAAATGTACATTTCAAATACTTGCATACAAGAGAAGAACGGGCTCATTGCAGTGATGCATCAAAGGAAGGGTTCATTGTAATAGCTGCTGCTTACATGAAGTTTTTTTATTTTAGAGTTAGAGTTAGACTACGTACTTTGGTACAAACAGCTATGGAATGATAATAATTTTCTTCCAGTACCGGTACTGAAATAGTGAATGGTAAAAGCAACGTTTTTCAAGAGAAGATCTCAGAAGAATCCTAAAGTCAGTGAATTCTCTTACAATGTTAAGAAAAAATCTTAAGCTTTTAAAAATAACCTTCTAGTTCTATTATTAGTTATTTTTAATATGATTTTTTCAATATTGCTTTATTTTTACAGTTTCTCTGTAAAAATTTCTGAACTCTAGCATCTTGCGAGGTCTACACAAGAAAAGTAGCAGAGCGCAAACAATACTGTTATCAAAATAAAAGTAAATGTCTAAAAATGTGTTCATACAACAAAATAATGCACTTAACCCAACTAATCCTGTTTCCTTTGTACACATTTGTTTCATGTTGAGTAAATAATTTTATGAAAGGGACATATATTTGTTGTAGTTTAACAATACATTTTATATAAGTGAAGTGTCTGGGAAAATTATCTAAATAAATAAAATTTCAATACTTGCATTAGTGTATGAACTGACAATAGCACTCCTTCTCTTTAAAATGACATCATCATCATCATTAGCATCATCATCATCATCCAATTCTAGCAATAGACCTAGTGATTTCTCGGGATCTCAATGGTCTCATGACCTCTAAAATTAAGAAAATATTGATGAGTGCCTTTTTTCCGTGTACCCTTTATATAATTTTAAAAATCTTAAAAAGGAATTATTTACAATAGTAAATAATAAAACATTATACGGTTCCATTTCAGTCGTCTGTATTTAAATAAATTGTAAACGGTACGTACCGATAGTTTAAAAATATTCTACAAAGAAATCTTTAGCAATGAGATTAGTGCTTGCTCTTCAACAAATATTGCAAGTTATAGTAATAAACTGCTAAGTTATTTAGTTTGCTTCATTTCTTTCCATGTTCATATTTATTTTATTCTCCACTTTTTGAATTCTGTAATACACATTTCAAGAAAGAAGGAATAGCTGCTTTCTTTTCAAGGTATATTTTTTTAATAACTAATGGGATGTACTTGATTGCCTGTTGGTCATTCAGCCATATGAAGACAGTTATGTATACCAGGCATGGGCAATATGTTTCTGCGCGGAAATTGTATATACCACCCCTTCATTTCTCCCTCCACAAATATTTTACCTCTCTCCGTGTACGTGCAGTAAGTAGAGATTGAACTCGGTACTATGGCGTTCTAATCAGGGATGTGTAAAGTGGTGGAATATGGCGAAAAATTGTTGGTTTCGTTTAATTTCCAAGGAACATGGGAACAAGACTATTTTGTTAATATAAATAAGACAAATAAGGTAACATCCAATGCATCAATTGTTCAGTTGAAATTTATGTAAAACATTACAATATCAGAAGCACTTCGATCTTGAACAAAGAAAATTTTTGACAAACGTAAACTTATAGGTAACAGTTTAATTTAGGATTGTTAGAAAAGGTTGGAATTAATAAAATAGTTATTACATGTGATAAAGCAGTGAGTTATTTTACTTTCATTTGTTGTGTAGTTTGAAATAATGAGGAAGTTTTCAAGAATCTAGAAGAATAATTATTTAATAAGGTACATGAGCCAAATACTGCCCACTTAACGTATCAAGATCTGTTGTACGTTTACTGAAGGAGATAAAATTCTAAAAATTGTACTAAAACATACTTCAAGGTGAGCAGTAAAGAAAACGTGGTCTTAGATTTAGAGTTATTGAAAAACTTTTCTATAATAGTGCAATATTTAAAATGTGAGTAATGGGCCTTATTTAGCACACTCGTTCCAAATAAGGCCCACTATCAGTCCCAAATAAGTCCCATGTGTAAATAAATAGTCATTACGAAAGCAAATAAAAATCAATTAAATTACAATAATTGTATTTAAACCAAATGAACTACAATAATAATATTCAAAGTTAAGTAGAGAAAAACACATTCTGGACAAAGCAAATGGATATTTTGTCCTTAGTCTAGAGATCACACTCCGAGTAAAAAAAAAAAAAACTCTTCTTAGTCTATGATCACATTCTGGGCAACGAAAACTGAGTATTTTCACCGTATTTTCACTGTTGTCTGAAGATTACACTCTTGGCAGAGAGAACTGGCATGTTGTCCTTAGTCTAAGATGACATTCTGGGAAAATCACACTGTGGACAAAGAAAACTGAATATTTTTTCTTAGCCGTAAGTCCAACGCATTCTTCATGAATATAATTTGAACACTTTACACACAATGTCATGTCAGCAATACGATCTTTTCTGCATTAATAGCAGAACCAACTTCCTTTTCTCACTCTTTTAGTTTGAATGTCACTCGGTCCAGCTTCAAGAAGATCTTTCACAGAAGGCACAGGACATATTTTCCTCTTCTGAGTTGTCTTCACTCTCAAACCTTTAGGAGTAGTGGCACTATTCTTATCGCTTTCGCGGTCCTCTGTAAGCCTATGTTCTTTTGCAGTTTTAACTGATTTGGTCTTCTTTGCCTTGAAACAATTCCTAATTACCTCAACTACTTGGTAATTAAGGACTTTTCATCGCTAGTTTGTATGGTTTTTCTTCATTTCACGGTACGAAGAATGTCTTGAAATGAAGTTTCTAATTGTTCTTCATTATCACTAGAGATATGGGAAAAGTTACTGGATTCATCATGAAGAGAGAAGATATCACTTGTGAAGCTTGAGTCCGAAGCTTGAGTCCCCTGAATCTCTTTGTTTCAAAACTCTTTTCTGGGTTAATGCTTCAACTTGATTTGGCTAATGTATGAGCAATTGGGATCCAGATTGTGATTGTAACCGGGTTTCTTCAGGCTATTCTCTCCTGGTGAGTTTGGAATAAGCGAAGGCACTCAGGGATAGCACTAGGGTCGAACGGATAAATTCCAGTAGCGCTAAACCCACTTGATACATTAGAAGGAGTAGCAGCTCTTGGCCAAACCTTACTAAATATTTCCCAAATATCCGTTTGTTTACTGTACGACTTTCAGCACTTTCCTGCGTTGACCAGTAAAGCAAGACTTCATCATCCCAGAATGCTTCGTAAGGTTCAAGCACGGACTTATCGAATGGCTGCAACTCATGTGTGGTATTGCTAGGTAAGCAGAACAACGTAACTACTCATGAGTCTTCAAACCTTCTATGTCTCAAGTCATGTCGAGTCAAAATAACGCAAGTTTAAGCTCTCTAAATAACTGGAACTCTTGTGTTTAGGTATAACATATCGAAAGAATTAAAATATTATATTTAACAAATAAAACTATTATTATGCTAAAATAATTAATTAAATTACGAATTTAGAATAATCATCGTAACTTTGATAATTGTCTTCACAATTTTCTGATAAATAAATTACTGTATGTACAGAATGTCTTTATGAGGCTCAAAATAAGAAAAACCTTGAAGACAATTCATGTTCCAAATAAGGCCCATGGGCCTTGTTTAGCTCATCTATAGAGGGTCTTATTTAGAGCTCCCTGTAAATCCATACTTTCATTCATAATTTTACTAAGGGATAAATAAATACACGTTAAGTGGAAAATATCAATACACTGTCTTATTCTACTAATCATATGCTTTGAAAAGACATATACCATGTTCATTTATGTTAAGTTACCAAAATATGCATAAGGTTTATTGAAATACCTCCAAATAATAGCGACAACAGCTTCAGACGTCGTTCACTGTTCAACTGAAGCAAACATGGCGAAATCGTTCACTTAAACTGTTATAGTTTCTGGTCTAGCCATTAGAAGCCAGGAACTGTCAGAAACATTAAGAAACTAGTGGAAATTGTAATGTTATCTTAATTAAATGACAGATGGGCCTTATTTAGAACCGGGCTTTATTTGGCTCATGTACCTTAGTCAAGCCAACCCCATAAGCACTAAGAAAATGCAGTCTGATCATTTTTATCGCATTTCAAACACATAGACGAGTCATAGAGAACAATACTCTTTTTCAAATGTTTGGTAAAACTGACAAGAAATTGTATGAATTATTACCTAATGACTCGTTTTCTAGCTTACGTAATTTCACAGCTAAGACGTTGGCAATCTTTGAATCGACGTATATCTTCGAACAATTTTCTTCTAAAATGAACGTAATGAAACATATAGCGCGTATACGTCTAGCAACCTTTCATCGCCTAACTGTTTTACGTTTATGTAGATAGTAATAGTATTCATCCTAATATAGACAGACTTGTCCTGACCAAACATTACATATATGCGATCTAGAGCTTATGAGGGATTACTTATAATGAGTGTTGAGCCAGACACATGAATATCTATATTACGTATCTGACTTGATATAAAATGTTTAATGTAATTGCATGCTGCATTAGTTTTGTACATTCCTAAGCGGAAAGGATACAAAGTTCGTGTAGTGACCCGTTGAGTAAACATAGTAGCTACATTCGAAATATTGTAGAAGGAATGAACTCGATGATGTATAACTTTCCTCCCTTATGGCCAATGCCTGGTGTAGACCAATTTACCGACAGAGTAGTTGCACAGGACGCGCCATAGGAGACTGGTTTACACTATATCCGCGATGAGATGAGATGGGATGAGATATGAGATGAGATGAGATGGTGATGGACTTTTATTGAAATGTCACAGGGAAACAGGAGCTCCCGGAGGAAACCTCTATATTACCTGGACCACTGGCTTGCCCAACACATGTTATCAATCGGGGGTATGCCTGGGATCAAGGCCAGGTGCACAGGATTACAAGTCCAGCCATTAGACCACCGTGTTGAAGCATGAAATGTCTTGTTCATAACACTCTCTTCAGAAATAAATATTGATAAAAAAACTAGAGGTGTAACAATGTCATAAAAATTAGTTACATTCAACTTATGTATCAAGTGAATTAGAGATATAAATATGATATTGCCATAAATAATTATTTTGTTCCATTTATGTGTGAATGCATTTCATATATGAAATTACTAAAATAACGAATAATTTTAAATACATAAGATAAACATGTCCTCATGATTTATTACAACAATAAAGCAATTTAAAATGAATAAATACCATAATGAAGTATAATTTAAAAAATAAAAGCATAACTGACAAATACAGCATAAATCTGGTTGCTCTACTTATTATGAATGAAAACAACACTCCACCAGCACACTAAAAATCAGTGGCGCCAATTTTTGGAAAACATTGGGTGGGCTCAAACATGAGTTATAGGTTAAAATAAATAAATCTCATTAATAATAATAATAATAATAATAATAATAATAATAATAATAATAATAATAGTGGTTTACTTAGACCATAAAACTCTTGCAATCATAAGAGAGACACTGAAAAATACAAAGAATAAAGTTACGTTTATGGGGTAAATTTCAGAACTTTTCGAAGTAAAAACAGGAGTAAGACAAGAAGATGGGACTCTCTCCATTACTTTTCAACAATGTACTTGAAAAAGTAATACAAGAGTGGCGTAAACAAAGAAGAATCCTCAAAATTAATCAACCAATCATATTAGGCAGAGGAAAATTGAACATAGGTTATATATTATTTTAATGTACCGAAGTACATATGATATTTCCATGCAGATATTCTGCGTCATCATACGATGTAAGAGTAATGGAACGGAGAAAAATTCTCTCCAGCGACGGGATTTGAACCCGGGTTTTCAGCTCTACGTACTGATGCTTTATCCACTAAGCCACACCGGATACCACCCCGGCGTCGGACAGAATCGTCTCAGATTAAGCTCCAACTCTTGGGTTCCCTCTAGTGGCCGCCCTCTGCACTACGTCATAGACGTCTATGAACGTAGGACCGAAGTCCACACATGTGCTGAGGTGCACTCGTTATGAGTGACTAGTTGGCCGGGATCCGACGGCGCTTATTCCGTCGGATCCCGGCCAACTAGTCACTCATAACGAGTGCACCTCAGCACATGTGTGGACTTCGGTCCTACGTTCATAGACATCTATGACCTAGTGCAGAGGGCGACCACTAGAGGGAACCCAAAAGTTGGAGCTTAATCTGAGACGATTCTGTCCGACGCCGGGGTGGTGTCCGGTGTGGCTTAGTGGATAAAGCATCAGCATGTAGAGCTGAAAATCCGGGTTCAAATCCCGGAGCCGGAGAGAATTTTTCTCCGTTCCATTACTCTTACATCGTTTGAATATAGATTGCCTAGCATTTGCAGACGACTTAGCAATTTTACCTCATGACGTCATAAAAGCTGAAAAAAAAAACAGATTGAACTGTTAGAAGGAAAAAAACGCTAAAAAAGAAATCACGGAGAAAATTGGTCTTCAGATATTCTTCGAAAAAACAGAATACGTTACCTAGAAGCACCAATGTATATGGAAACCATATATGGTAAAATTAAACGAGTCCCACAATGTAAATATCTCGGCGAAATGATTAGGAAAGTGAAGTTGAATCAAAAGCGAACGAAATTAGATGCTAAAAAATGGAGACAGCATTTCGACTCACTGAAAATATTTACAATAAAAAGTACATATTAAAACATACAAAATTAAGACATTACAAACACTTCATTAAACCAGAATTTCTCTTGAAACGTTAATTTTGAATAGAAAAGCAGATGTCGAAAACATTGAGAAAAAACAATGCAAAATTTTAAGGAAAATTTTAGGCCCAAAAGTCATAGGTGAACAATACAGACTGACAAGCAAACAAGAAAAAGAAACACAGACAATCATATTGACAATAGAAGAAAAAAAAGTTAAAATTTTACGGACATATCAAAAGAATAAACCCCGACAGACTTACAAACCAAATAGTTGAATTTTATGAAAATAAGATTAAAGCACAAACAAATACTATAAAAGGATTGCCGAAATAAAAAATACCTTAAAATAGCAGGAACAATACAAGAAAAGATCTTAAATAGAGAGATATTTGGAATCAAAGTTCACAAAATGGCAAGTTGGCAAAGACGAAAAACGGACGAAAAAGTCTGAAACAACTTGGACTGAAGAGAGAAAAGAAGCCCACAGCCAAAGAATGAGAGAACTATGGGCTAAGAAACGCCTCTAAGTACTTTGCGTAGTGCTAAATGGGCTTATTCGTAACTATAATAATAATAATAATAATAATAATAATAATAATAATAATAATAATAATAATAATACGACAAATTATTTGGTGGGCTCGGGCCCCATGGGCCTATATACGTTGGCGCCACTGCTAACTATTTATCTAAATATATAAATGGTTGATACGTAGGCACATAGTCTGATTTAATTTCGAAACCATGAAAACTTTTAAGAGACCAGTTTCGTGCTCTATAAATACGCTGTGAAAAGATGAGATGCATTTTCGGTTAAATCAGGGACGTCGGTAACTGTAATTGTAGGATTTCCTAGGCTCATAAAATGAATGCTGACGTTCAATAAGGAATGCACTATGTGAAAATTATTATTCGACGTATTTAAGCATCACATTTTATCACAGTACTGTAATTTAAGATATCTGAAGCGAGCAAATATTTATAGTGAAGGTTTAACACAGCATTACAATAGAATGTTGTATATTATGTGATACCAAAATTGCAAAAGCACTCTACTGCAGCAGATTTCTTGTGCTTCTAAACTAACGTTTCATGTACTGTACTTAAAATAGCTTTTATCTATTACTGGTGTCTTAATTGGTCTTTATTTCGTCGTCCTAAACCATGATTTCATTCACAGCAGTAATTAGAAGTTTTTAATTGACTTGTGAATTAATTCTTTTAAATCACTCTCTCTTGATAACCAATACATTAACAACAATAAAATCCATACATGCATACATTTATAACATCTTCGCAAACACATTACAAAGAAAAGGCCTACAATTTAAAATTAAATTTAGATACCAGTAATGGATAAAATAACGTATCGCAAATTAGAGTAAACGATAGTACTATTCTAAGATTCACGAGTTATGAAGCTACTTTTGTACGAGTTGTATACAATACTTTATCTACGTTCTTTGTTATTTGCCGAAAATGAGAAGAAAATAAATCTATAAATTCAGTTAAACGTATTAAATCTGTTATATCAGTGAAGAATATTTTATTCTTTCTGATTCATGACGTCAGCTGTATTGTTGGTATGATAATAGTTGTTATAAAATGCTTCATAAGACGTTGCTAAGTGAAATAACATAGCAACATGTTTTGCATTTTATTTAACAATAATGGCCTACTTTTGCAACGAAAGTAGATAATAGTTATTTATGCAACTAGTGGGATATGAGCATCATTACCGCTCGAATGTGTTTTGCAAGAACGAGGCATAAGCCGTGTTCTGTAATTACATGAGAGCGGTAATTATGCTCATCTAATTAGTTGCATACAATATTTTATCCGCGTTTATTTAATAATGCGTTCATGATACGATCGTTGACTGAGTGCGATATGTAAATGATTACCGCACTCAGTGCGGTAAAATCAGTGCGGTAATGAATGCCATTACTATGGTGCGATGACGATGGATAAATATCCATTATCAAACCAACGCGGATAAACAGATTTTATGTGATCATGGAAATTATAAATCGCCCGAGGCGAATCCGAACTTTCCACTCGCGGATAAAATCTAATTTTACTTTCGTAGAGTCTAGCTACTATAAATTACTATTTTTTCACTGTCTCATTTAGGCTCTAACAATTGATAATAATAAAAACACTGATGATTAATAAATATTACAGGCACTACATATTTTACGTTTAGGAAATAGAACATTCACTGACTAGCATATCCACAAGATATGGACATTCTTGTTCTTACAGAATTTTTTTCTTAATAATTTTTATTACACACTTATTATTGCAATTAATACAATCAGAAAATTACAAAAATACATATTAAATATAACAGAAACAAAAATAAATTAAAACTATTACATACATAAAAAAGAATGCACATGCCAAATATTTAAACAATACAGACATATAAATTAAAGAATTTACCTCCGTATGAATAAACGCTCGTGGTCAAAATCGTTTTATAGATAAGAAGAAAGAAGAAAACAAAATGAACAATTAATATAAGCAATAAAATAGAACAGATTACAAAAATAAGAGCCTATTTGATAAAAAGCAATCGCAATTGAAAAAAATTGTAACCAGTATTCACAAGTATATAAGATTAGTATTAAACAATTAATTATCTAACTCTATGTTCAGTTCCCATAAGAATTTCTTTAATTTCAAGTTTAAATTTAATCCTACTTATGTCAGCTAAAACAGGTACTGGGAAATTAATTTGTTGTACAGTTTTAAGCCATAGTTTAAGCCATGTTTCATACTAGCAGCCGTTGAACTTTTGGATTCTGTGGAATGAAATAATATGTTCCTTCTCGTATTAAAATTATGCCAATATATGTTAAAAATGTTCTTATTCCTATGAAAAAGGCTAAGAATGTATATTTTTGAATCGTTTGTTTCAGAAACAACACTTCTCCACTGTTTGACGGTATATGAGTTGTTAGCACAATCGCAATTACCGACTGAAATGCTACAGTTTTGTGCAGAAACAACACTTCCATCACATAACTGCTGCTTGCAAACTTAGTCGAAAGTTTCCGTTTTGTGCAGTAACAACACTTACCCTGGAGAGGTGCTGTTTCTGTTCTCCACAAGGAGCGCTGCTAGTTTCCTCCAATAGTACTATTCCAACATGGCGTCTAGTAGTGATGAGGGAGCTGTTTTGTCCGTAGTGAAAAAACCAGTGGCGTATACTGGTTAAAGGGTTTGGGCTACAGCTGACCCTATTATTACACAAAATATATCTAACAATTACTTTAATTTTAATTACTATGGTAAAACTAATAATACAAAATTATTACAATATGTTATATTATAAACTTTTTCTTTTGTAATTTCCTTGGGCTACTGCCGGTAACCCCGGTAGCCCGCAAAATACGCCCCTGGAAAAAACGAAAGAGAGGATTTTAAAAAGTGTTGAATACAAACGAGAACATGTGAAAAGAGGAAGAGTGAAGGGGTTAGAACATATCAACTATGCTTCTAAGGTGGTCGCAAAGAAGAAAATTGGAAATGATTGCAAGTGAGTATGCCACAGTATTAATGTTTACCTGTTCAATAGCGTTGCTGTTGTTATGAAAATCATACTTTGCAATGTAACATGATTGATAATATGTTAAATCTATATTTACTCTTGTTATACTTTTCGTCACATAATATAATCTCTCTTTCCTTCAGGTGTAAATTGAAGTGCTTTGGAAGATTATTGGAGGGGGATCGAGAAGAAATATTTACAAACTTTTATGCCAAAGAAACTAAAAACGAACAGGATTCGTATTTACAAGCATTAGTGGAAGTAGTGCAAGTTAAAAGGAGACGTCCGCAGGGAAGCCACGTTCGCGTAATTTCAAGTATTATGTGACATGTAGTTCTGGACGACAAGTGTGTGCCAAAGCATTTCTAAACTTGCATGGTGTGACAAAGGGTCGCATTCCTCGTCTAACATCTTTGTTACTGCTTGAAGATCTCCAAAGGATTTGAGGGTTAAAAACACTTCTGGAAATGCAACTTCTGGGGAAGTGTGTATATTAGTGGAAGATCACATACACTCATATCCAACCAAAAAATCTCACTACTCATCAAGAGAAATAGAATATTTGAGCGAGAGGTTAAATATCACATTAATGCGTGCCTCCTTTATGGAGAAGTATCCTGACCAACAGGTATCCTACTGGTTATACCGCAAAATTTTTAAGGAGCGATTCAGTCTATCATTTGGGAGGCCATAAATTGATACCTGCTGTACATGCGAACAACTGTCGGTAAGGATGAAAAGTCCATCGCTGAATGATAACGCCAAACATGTAGCAGGAGCAGAGTTTATTGTCCATAAAAGAAGAGCCAAAAAGTTCACCAAAAAAATGGAATATTGTTCTAATCTCTGCAAAGAAGACAATGAAACTGCTTCAATATGTATAGATTATATGCAGAATTTGCATCTGCCAGAGATACCTGTGCAGGAAGCATTCTATCTCAGGTAACTTAATGTTAATGTATTTAATATATATAACTTGAGGGATAACACAAAAAAATTGTACATATATCACGAGGGACTGGCTAAAAAAGTCCAGATGAAGTCTGTTCATTTATCTTAGATTACATAAGCAACGAGTTACCAAACACAACAAAGTACCTACACATCTTCTCTGATAGCTGCCCAGGTCAGAATAGGAATAACACAGCTGTTCGATTTCTCCAAACTCTTGTTACTACTGGCAGATTAAAAAAAATATACCATTATTTTCCGATTCGTGGGCATTCCCTCATGCCCTGTGATCGAGATTTTAGTGTTATAAAGAGGAAGATTCGCACATCAGACAGAATCTATTCAATAAAAGAATACATAGAGCTAATAGTTGCATCAAATAAGAACAACAGATTCTCTGTTCAAATGGTACAAACTGCAGACATTTTGGACTTTAACCATTGGTGGAAGACCTATTTCAAGAAGTCTGTTCTGTCCATTGAGTCAATGAGAAGAGGAGTGAAAAGAGATCAGAAATTAACGTTTCATGTGAATGGCTTTATGAAGTTCCAATATGAAGTGGATCATATCTCAGGAAGGAACTTTATTGATGGACTGACTGTTCATACTTTCAAGTTGTTCCTTTCTAGAAGTGTGCTTCCTATGCTGCCCAGTGTTCCTGCTTATCCACATGGCTATGTGGCTTTAAATGAAAAGAAATTATCAGACATTAAGAAATTGAAACCATACATTCCAACAGAATATCATGATTTTTATAATGAACTATATACTTGGCCAACGACTTCAACTGATGAATAATCATGGTGATGCAAGAAAACATACTAAGGAAGAGTAATGTTGGTGTATGCTTTGATGCCATCATGAATTTATTATTGACATAATTAAAAATGTCCTGTTTGACAGAAACTTAGTGAACTTCTTTTTCTTTGCAAGTAATATTTTCTGCATTTTAAGTTGTGATTATTAGGCAGGTTATGCTGTGAAGTTTGAATGATTGGGTTTAAAACATGTTCTCTAACTTACATTAGCATTTCTATATTAATTTAAGATTATTAACATTGAGAATCTACTTGTTGTTCTTGTTATTCCTACTGTTTGTTTCAGAAACAGCACATCTCCTCCAAATTAAACAAAATCTGTAGATGTGGGTATTAAACTCATTCAAATAAGCAAGATGTCAGGATGTTTGTATTTAGTAAATGATCAAATGAAAAAAATACCACAAGTGTGAACAATAAAATATACCTTACAGAACGTTTTTTCAATTTCCTGAAAAATGTTACTGGAGGGAGAAGTGCTGTTTCTGAAACAAATGATTCATTTATATATGTGCTCGAATTTGAAAACGTTCAAATCCGAATAAAAAAGTTGAGTAAGGTAATCAATTATTTTTTCAGGCAAATTTTGATTATTCTCTTTTGTAGGCCTAGTAAATCCAGCGGCTTTCTTGTGGATTTCTGCCCCAACCGACAATGCTATAACGTAATACAGATTACACCAAGGATAAATGAATAAATCTTATACATTAATTGGGAGGTAAGAACGAAATATAACAAATCTATATATAATTTCGCGTAATTATTACATAAAAATGCAATATGTGTGTCTCGTCTAAAGTACTGATCAATCAGTATTCCTAGATATTTAACTTCAGTAGAATTAAAACATATTTAAACATATTCATTAGTTTCACAGTAAATAATGGGCACTATCCTAAATTTTCCATGGAAAAGTTACGAAGTTTGTCACTGAAAATTGATTTGTAAGCAGAGAAAGAGCATCCAACAACAAATGTGCAGAAAATGCAATATTTTAGCTTAGGAAAAAGATATGTTACTATGTTATTCTAGTTCTGTAAAAATACCAGTTATAACATACATATACTTCAATTCGGGGTTCTTCTGAAGAACCACATCCAATTTATTTTTTAGTTTTTCGCCAACCGTACCAGATGCTTCAGGAAGTTACTACTTTGCTCTGTTTTGAAGTCCAGTTTGTTCATGGATAGGTTTTCCACTACATTGAATTGCTGTAAAAGTTTCTGCAACAAATGTTAAAAGAGTCCTAATGTCTACTAAATCATTCTTAACATCAGAATAATTCACAATTTTGATTTTAGTTACACAAGACTAAACGGATAGCCAGTAAATGTGTACTCTGGTAGTAAACAGTCCTCAGCCATGCGAGAATAGGTTCTAGAGAACGTAGAATATCTGGGATTTTTTTTTGCCGAAAAGCCGACATTTTTAATGGAGATTGACAGAAATTCTACTCTGATATGCTATTCTTCTCAATTTAGGCAAAGGACCAAGTTTGTCACATAGAGAATAGAAGATAAAAATTTGAGAAGCCACTACACGTATGACAGAGGCTGTGTATGAAACAGAAGTTGTTATAGGCTATTTCATCTTAAGAAAAAAGCATTGGTTTTATGGATCTTGGCTTGTACACTGTTGCCACAAGATGCCTCCGTTAGTAAAACGAGTGAGGTATAGCATCTCTATCTCACTCTCTTCCTAATACGTACAGCGTTCTAGCAAGTTTATCGCACAAGATAGGTACGTTGAGTCCGTTGAAATGATAAAAAAAACCTATTATGCCATAATGATGCCTGGAAAATCATACATTATATTTTATGTAAATTATAACTAGACTTCGGATATTTAGGCCATTAATCGACTTTTAGACACCTCAACTAGGCTCCATAATGATCGAAAGTAGGCAATAAAATACAGTTTTAGGGATCTAAAACGTTACCGCCATTACAAATAATAATAATAATAATAATAATAATAATAATAATAATAATAATAATAATAATAATAATAATTCATTCATAGTGTTCTGCCCAAGAGCAAGTACTTTACTGAAAACACAGCATTCTCCAGTCTTTCCTGTTTTCTGCCTTCCTCTTTGCTTACGCATATGATCCATATATCTTAATGTCGTCTATCATCTGATATCTTCTTCTGCCCCTAACTCTTCTCCCGTTCATTATTCCTTCCAGTGCATCCTTCAGAAGGCACTTTCTTCTCAACCAGTGACCCAGCCAATTCCTTTTGCTCTTTCTGATCAGTTTCAGCATCATTCTTTCCTCACCCACTTTTTCCAACACAGCTTCGTTTCTTACTCTGTCTGTCCATTTCACACGTTCCATCCTTCTCCATATCCACATTTCAAATTCTTCTATTCGCTTCTCTTCACTTGGTCAAAATGTCCATATTTCTGCCCCATACAATGCTACATTCCACACAAAGCACTTCACTAGTACCTTCCTTAGTTCTTTCTCCAGAGGTCCTTTTTCTATTAAAAGCTTCCTTTGCCTTTGCTATTCTCCTTTTGACTTCTTGACAGTAGCTCATGTTACCGCTTATAGTATACCGCAAGTATTTGAATAATAATAATAATAATAATAATAATAATAATAATAATAATGATAATAATAATAATAATAAAAACTGTTATTTTATTGAGTTAAGAAGTGCTTGTAATACAGACTTATGATTATATGCAGCTCATGTTTACCCTTATTAAATGTTAAGAAGCGCTTTCAATAGTCTACAAATTTAAGATTATTTGTAGCACAGGTTTTCCGTTATTAAATATTACGGAGCGCTTATAATACAAAATTAAGATTATGTGCAGCAAATTTTTCCGTTATTAAAAATGTTAAGAAGTGCTTATAATACAAATTTAGGATAATGTACAGCAATTTTTCCATTATTAACTTCACACTATAATTAAACAAGAGCCTAAGATACACACCTAATGCCTTAGTGGTTTTGTTGACAGTTACATTTTGTGTACTTCTTCAAATAAGCGTGTTTTAACAGTGTGAAAACATAGCCTTAACTGTACCACCGCTATGTATGTTAAGTTTTACAGCGTAGATCTTTGGCAAGAGAACGGAAGACTATTCCATCAATTTAGCTGTTACCCCGTTATTCGTAAATTAAATATATGGTAATTTTAGAGATGTAACATAATTCTAGCACATAAAATCGATCTAGTTCTCAATGAAATTATGTTCTATGAATTAAATGAAACTAATTAATTCGCAGTTCTCAAGAAAAATAATTATAAATAATTGATGGAACAGCCTCCATACGTTAAATGCTATTTTCTTAAAGTTGAAACCTCTATATCAGTGTTAGAATTGTCTTGTTCGGAATTTATGTTTTGGTGTCCGTTCACAAAATGAGAGATTGTCTCTTGAATGGTTTCAGTGAACTCTTCAGTGTAGCTCAAGTGAGTTCAGGAAAGTATAGCACGATTAAACTTGCAACAATTACACTGGCAACATATTTTCTAAGGCTGTCCCTTGTTTCGCAAACAGGAATCCAGATAATATAATCATACATTATTATTCAGGGTGTAAACGATATAGATTCCAAAAAAATACTGGTGGTACAGCATATGTAACTGAATAAAAAAGTAAAAAATAATGTTTTTCTGTAACCTTAAAGATTTTTCCAGAAAAAGAAGTGTTTTGTGAGTCTAACTTTTTGAAAAAGAGAATGGAAGTCCTTATTTACTTTGCCCGATACGTACGCTGAAGCAGTCGCTCGTTACTTTGTTGTGTATTGGTATGTGTTAGGCGCAAAGTTATTGGCAATAGCATTCACGTTCAGTCGAGATGTAAATAGATATTAGACTACTATCAATCTTAAGAACATGGTATTTTACAATAAAAGTAAACTCATGAGAAATAATTAAATTTCACTACACATTTTGTTTAGTAGCTCGATAGGTATTGGCTATATAATGTTGACAGTTAATATCGTTTACACCCTGTATAATAATCAAATAGATTTTGTGATAAATTATGTTTTCAGAAATGTACTATTGAATATGGGTCTGCAGGCTCCAAGGCATATATTATAGGCATGAACAATTTTAAATTAAATTTTAACAATTTTAAATTAAAGTGTTTTCAAACTGTTTTATTACAATTAGGATAAATACATTATATTTTTTAGACATCCACAAGTATGAATGCAGGTTATATAGGTATAGTTCTTCTGTAATCGAGTTTCATAAAGTTGTTTGTTGCTACAACGGCATAAAACAAATCAGCACTAAATTATTATTTTTTTCCTGGATGAAGTCTCGGAAGTCTGTGTCAAGAATTTTCGCTTCATTTCGTATTTCCAGTTCATATTTGATTTATGCAAAGCACCTTGCGTAGGTTGCATAAATTGGCTTTTTCACCAGACAGCCGAAAAGAATAAATATTTAAAATACATGGTAGTCCTACTATTTTTATTTGTTCTTAATGGTGTTTTACTGTAACAAATATTACTGCATAGTAGTGTGCACCTTCAGGCATTCATGTAACAATCGATAAATATTGGAATAAGAATATGTTTTACATACTTTTGTTGAATAAGACTGCTTGGAAAAAATAATTTTGGTAAAAGTTAGGTAATTTGAGGTTTTATTAACTCACTGCCGAAATTACGAGGCTTTTTATTGTCGGTACTTTATTTTTTATTTTACCTGCACAGTGAAAGCTTTCCTGCAAGCAAATACTTGAACCACAGAAGAATAACGTATGTGTACTGTCCAAGTAGGCGGATAAAATGATTTTGTCAACAGTAATCTCACTAGAGGTTTTGATTTATCTAGAGAAAATCAAAACTCGAGTGGGATTTAATTTACTATTACACGATTAGAAGAAAGTATATAAAGATTAGAAGTAATGAAGTACTCCAATGCAATAAAATATTAATAGACTTAGGAAAATACAACTGTCTTCAAATGTATTATTGTACCATTTCAACATTACAAATATTACGCTAGATGCATGGTAGATGGCAGTAGTGTGTTATGATTAGCTGTCTTCAAACATAAAATATACTGTCCACACTTCACGACATGATCTCTGCGAGGGGGAATGGTCCTTGCGGGGTAAGAGACGAGGGTAAGGAAATGTACAATAACTTAGCGCGTCTGAAAGAGCAGGTAGATGAGGGTGGTGCCATTGACTGCCTGGGACAAAGTTCAGTGACACTCGACCTGAAAACGTTGGTTTTGCAAACTGTACAAGCATTTTAGTTATTGTCGGACCATCGAATCTATGCCCCTTCAGGGCTGTCGTCGTTCTTGGAAAAGTTAGCGCCTCTACTCACCCCATTCCACCCGTTTCTCTCCCATTACGCCAAACAGCAGGCTACGAACCTTGCCGAATAGGGATATTGCCAAACTTCCGTCAAACAGTATCATGTCTCTTGAATATTGCTTATAATACTGTAAGGTTAATTATTACTTATTCATAATTTAATTTAAGTAGGTCTAATGACGCTGATTGACTTATGCAAAATGCTACTATTGCTTAATAATATTTCTTTCACCACTCCGCACTACAGTATTCATGTTGAATTGACAACACTGGACTGCAAGTGCAAATAAACTGTCCCGCAAGAAGGCTCAAATTTGTGAGTAGTGGGGGAGAGAAAGAGAGAGGGATAGAAAACAGAGAAATAGGAATACAGGGGGAGAAATGAATTGCCGAGGCTGAAAAGGTATTAAGGTTCAGTTCGCATATCTTACAGGGGCACAGATCCGATGATCGGACTATACTGTTGAGATTTTATTGTATGATGTTGATGTTGTGAATACTGTGGATAACAAGTGTAGTTTATATTAAATCATTCTTAAGTCAGATTTTAATTTCTTAAGTTAACTTAAAGATCGTGCCAGATTGGCTTTAATTAGGCAATTATCTTAAATTAGTAATTTAGTTAGACAATGAGTTACGAAGTTGTTTAGTCAGTGAAATATTTAGTTAAGTAGTTTTAAAGCGAAGTAGAGTTCTGTTTGATTTCAATAGTGTCACATATCAATTATCGTGTTGTCAAAGCGTAAAAATGGAAAAACTATACATAGTGAAGCACGACAAAGTATAGCGAATGTAATAAAGATGTGTGATGAAGAAGCAAGGCAGAAGAAATTATTGTGTCCTTTGATGCATGCTACAGAAAGAGCTACTAAATACGCAGGTATTTATTTATGTTTTGTAATTTAATACTAATACTAATTTCATTTACACTGATAGACTTAATAATATTCTCATAATGTCAACATTATATTATTGAAACTTACAATAACTTCAGTTAACCATGGGCGCGACTTCGAGAGGGGAACAAATTTAAAACTTTAGTTAGCTCAAAAGTATACATGAAGCTTTAATATTTCATTTAAATAACGTGCAGCATTATACTCGTAAAAATTTTTTAATTTCTATATATTAAAAAAATCTTAATACATTAAATAATTAAATTAATAAATTAAATTCTTCTTCTTCCTCTTCTTCTTCTTCTTCTTCTTATTATTATTATTATTATTATTATTATTATTAGTAGTAGTAGTAGTAGTAGGCTAGTAGTAGTAGTAGTAGTAGTAGTAGTAGTAGTAGTAGTAGTAGTAGTAGTAGTAGTAGTATTAATTACTATATTGTAAACCAAAAATGTAATATTTACATTGACTGGTGTAGTATAACACTGTCACTGAATAATTGCTTTCCGTAATTAACTTAATTATAGATATTAAATGTATAATTTGTAGCCTGTATGAATTAATAATCCGGATACAAAGTTAATGTTTTACTGAGGGACAATGTTTTCACTGTAGTTGATAGCGAAAGTTTAGAGCACACAAACCCGGTTCTGTCTCGATGTTTGGTTTGAGAGTGGGGGAATACCTTACATTCCTTGCTCGGATCATCTCGTGAAATGTGGACAGTACTTTAATGCTCGAAGTTAGCTGTTATCTTGGTATCAGTTGTGCCAACTATGGAATCTTCATTGAACTCTGTAGACGATTACTAGCAATGCCTTCACGATCTAGATCACTTCAATTATCCGAATCCCAGTAATCAACGTCACTTGACAGATGATTTTCAATAAATCTTAATATTAAACAATCTGTGATACGTGACTATCCATAATATCGTATAGCAGAAGCTATAACATAACCTAAATAATATATACAAGTGTTAGAAAAGTTTTAATTAACGACGATGACATAAAAAATAAACATGAATAATTTTAAAAGGAATAATTATTGAATGTACAATTTTGAAATTTGAATGTTTTAGTGCTTGGTGGTTCAGATGATGTTATATTGGACGTGTGCGTAAAAGAAGTGGAACTCGTTGATGTAGGCCTACATGGTGTATTCCTCAACGTATTCAGGATTTCCGAATGGTGCTCTTCATTTATTTGTAAATAGGATATCAGTGAAGATTCATAGGTATGACCAGTGATCTTATTAATTCTTGTTCCTGAATGCCAATGCGAGCCATATTTGAAACTGCTGTGCATCGACTGGAGTGGTTTGTATTTTTTTTTTTTTTTTTTACGTCCTGACCAGCGCAGTTTGAAATGTTGGCAAACAAAGAAACAAATGCTAGGACGCGATAAAATTAAACAAATGCTAGGGACGCGATAAAATTAAACAAATGCTAGGAACGCGATAAAATTGTGCGATAAGCAGCCATGATTGGTTGAAAAACGTCCTTTTGTACCGTTTTATTGGCCAAAAGTAGTATGACGTAGTAAAAGTGTAATAGTCATTGTAAACAATAGGCAAGCGTATTTCTTTGCATTTGGAATCTAATTGTTCATAGCTAGAGGTTCACTGTGCAGCTTAAATAAATATTCATCGCTGCCATTTGGTTATTATTCCATTTCGGTAAGCGGCCTTAACAATCATTTGTGTCTAATTATGGGTTTATTTAAAAAAGTTCATTCCCTATTAACTGAAGAATAGAAGCACTCAGGTACTTAAGAAAAGCAGAATATTTTCCAGAATTTTCTTCCGAATTTAGTGCAAAGCCTGAAAGAGGAGTATTTTTCATTGAAGAACAAAATGGCGGTCATATTTGTATTATATATTAATCACCTACAGTAAATAAACTCTATTCTAATGTGAATTAAAATAATTTTATAAACATTATTTTAATAGGACTTCTATCCTCTCAAAAGGGTTTTGACTTTTGACCTCATATAGAAAAATTGTACTAATCTCCATCTCTTTTGGACACATATATGTTCATGCCGTACGCATAAGGTACATTTTCATTATTGTGCAGACATCTGCAGTTTATCAGCTTCAGAGACGTGTGAGGACATTGCGGGAACAGTTACAGAGAAGAGATCTCCATTTAGATCTTCTGCGCAGGAAATTGTCACTACAAGAAGAAAATGGCAGAATAAGAAGTCTTCTGGAGACAGAGAGAGATGAAGCAAATCTCAGGTATCTGTAGAAAACCATACGTTGAGCAATGATTCCCAATAAAATTGGTAGTCCGCAAATTCCTGGGGATATAAATAAGCAATCTGTTTGGTTCTTGGAGCTATTCACAAGCAAAAATTACATTATTGAACTTCGAATTTTTTACACATTCACATTTTCATATGGCCAATTGAATAAATTTTTCCTGGTTGTCTTTGATAACCTACTTAGCAGATTTTGGTAGGTCACAATGATCACTGTTAACACTAGCCTTGAAGGTAAAGATAAGATTGTGGCAGTGATAAAAATACAGTTATGACAGGTCGAGAGCAAGTTGCAATAATTATTGATGAAGTAACTTGATATGGTTTAGCGGAAAATGTTTTCAAAGTACACAAAACTAATTCCTTCTCGATAAGATCATTTTATGATTATATGAAGTTATATGAAAAAACTTCCAAGCATGTAGCTTCTTTTTATTTCATATCTATTTGCGCACAACCGTTTTCAAAATTTGTTATATGAACAAGGATAGGAATCAGCTCGATGTTAACCCAAATTTTTTTACACTGAAGTATGAAACATTGAACAGTGTGAGGAAGGGATTGTCCGACATAAAATTGGTACGATTTGTCTTAACACATTAATTTAATTAAAGTTGAGTAGCTGCTGGACATGTCATATTTTGTTCACATGTAGGCCTAATAGAAGTTAGTAAAATTAAAATTGTCTTCTTTTCCCCTGAACAAATCAGGAAATAAATTATTAATATATTTTAGCCAATACGTATGGCGGCTAATATTCATCGTATATGATTAATTTAAGAATAAGTTAAGATTTTTAGAATAAGAATGTTATTTAGTCCTCTAATAGAACAATAATCACTGACATTAAAATAATAGTTCATATAAATATATATTTTTTATTTTTATCTTAGTTGCCTGTATTTACTTCACTTACTTACTTAGAACTACCCCACATAAAAGCAGTTAATTAAAACTTTATTTTCTTCGTTGTCTACCATACAGATATAAACATTTTGAAAATTTGGGGTACTTGATTTAGTTTCTGAAAAGTAGGGGTTTCGAAATATTTATAATTAGATAATACAGCGCTAAAGCATTTCGGTGCGAATTGAAAGTGTACTTACTTTTAAAACCTCCTAAGTCCATTTTTTCTCGAGCGTTAAAATCTGCGTATATTTTCAAAATGCGTCTGCTGATATCCCGTAAGCTTCCAAATGCTTCTATATTTTATAAATAACGAATGCTGGGGTGTAAAAAGAATAAGAAGTTATTTTTCTCTAAAGTCCAATTTCCTCAAACAAAGTTAGAGGTTTAAAAAAATAAGCCAACAAAATAGACCTATAAGGATTTAACATAGTTAAAAAATTATATTGTATATTGTAAATTTTGAAATATTTAATAAGTTTTTTTTTTCATTATTAATTCATTGGTAATTTTAACATAATACATATAATATTAAAGTTTCATTAAGAGAGCTTTGTTGAAAATTATGCGACATATAAAATTTTAATAGTAAATATAGCAGGTATAGCCAGGCAACATACATTTCAAAGTGCGCAGAAACCAAATGCTTCTACTTGTCAGACTGGAGTGCAGCTAAGAGTAACTCGCTCTGGAGTTCTGATTAATAAAATCCATCTGCCTAAATCGATGGCGTCAACTATACTACGTTAGAATATTTCAGGTCATTCTTTAAAGTGTGAATTATCTCGTTATCAGTTAGTGGGTGCGGAACAATGACGTCATGAACGATTAGAGAACGGAAGCGTTATGTTTTGAATGTTGTCTGGTTATATGTTGTGTTGTCAATAAACGGCCATTCGAACTAGTACATTATTTACAGAATATCTCTCAGAAATGGATTGAAAAAAGGATTAGAACTAAAGTCAATATTCTTTTTAGAGTCAAAAAATTGCTGAAGCAGGTGGACCGATTGCAACTTCAATTGGCTGAGGCAAGAGCACATTCTCGAGACCTGAAGACTCAACTAGGAGATGCAGCCGACTACAAGGTAAGTAATAGTTTGCTAATTAAAAATTCATTTTAAATTCTTATAGGGCATTAGACTACTAACAATCTGATCACTTTATTTGTAGCTATATATTTTACTCATCATGTATATTTTAGAGAATGTGTTATCTAAGTTATAGGCTATGTGGGTGGTTTGATTTGTCTTTGGACCAATTTCGTGCATTGTGAGCACAGGAGTCATTTCAATTACTGCTTAAGGGGGGCAATTTTTTTAGGGTAGGGTCTATAGGACACAGTCGTGCTCTCTCCTTATTTCGTCTGAAATGAACTACTTTCCATATCGTAAACTAGGATAAACTTTACCATAAGAAAAGATTTAAACCCTGATATAAGATGCACTAAACATATTTTTAAAGTTATTCATTTTTACCCACATTTTAGACCTACATACTTTTTTATCATTTTATAATACTGCCTGCGTGTGACGTAGCTCATAATAAGAACCTAATGATGGGAGTAAGTGAGTTAGCTAATTACAATTTTTGTTTAATTTAAGAAAACTTTATTATGCAAATACATACAATACTTGTGCTTAAAATTATAAATACGGTGCTATAAAAGCATACAAGAAACATGCATGGAGGTTGCAGTCCTATGACTGACCTCTGGCAATAGGTGAAATAAAACAAAAATGTTAATCTTCAAACAACAGATCTGAATGTCTTTTTCTTTTTAAACTTCTTATTTGGCGAGGCAGTGGAAGTTGTTCTAGGATGGTATTAAGCAGTTCCTTTTGATGGTTAACCATTGAGCGATGGAGTCGTATATAGGAGCTGCGCAGGGTGGATTTAAATGTACGCGCTTTCAAGTCTTTGTGTAGGTTGTCATTGCAGATGTACCATGGTGCATCCACGATTAGACGAAGGACCCGGTTCTGAATTTGTCTGATTTGGGAATTGGATGCAGATCCCCATATACCACAGCCATACATCCATATAGGTGTGATCATTGAGAAATACATAAGTATTTTCAAGTGTAGCGACAGAGGAGATGAACCCTTCAACAGATGTTTAACTTGATGTAATTTATGTCGGAGTCTTTCCACTATGTTGCTTATATGTGTATTCCAAGTCAATTTTCTGTCCAAGTACAGACCTAGGTACCGCACTGACTCATCATGTGATACTTCTTCACCTTGTAGAGTGATCGATTGATTTCCAGTTTTTCTTTTATAGCTGAACTGAATAACATTGGATTTGTTAGGGTTCATTTTAACTTTCCACTGTTACACCATACATCCACTAAATGTAAAAACTGTTACAATTTATTAGCTGCCATTTCACATGAATCTTTGCACAGAACAGCAAGCCTGAACGTTCTGTAATGCAATGTATAAGATGTCAGGACAACGGTCACAGTAAGAATTACTGTCATCGTTCTCCGCTCTGTGTCAAAGGTGGGCTGCATCCAACTCCTCAGTGCACTAAAAAAAATCAACATTCTCCTCTAATTTGTGTGAATTGCAAGGGCCAACATGCTGCTAATTATAGAGGATATCCTGTTCATAAAGAACTTCAGAAGTCTACTCTAGCAGGAAACAGAAACACAAACATAAGTTCTGTTGCATCTAGAACTCTTAAGCAGTCTGAATCAAAAACTTAATCTCAATATACACCATCGTTCATATGCTGAAACTGTAAAAAAAAAAAAAAAAAAAAAATTGTTCCCCAGCTATTAGTCATACTGAAGAATTGATAAATAAGCTGATGGATAAGATTGATACTCTTATGTCTATATTGTTACCTCTTGTTAGTATATTGCAACAAGTTCTTCCTGCTCTTATTAACAAAAATGAATTCTGACAACAATTTATTAATTTGTACTTGGAATTGCAGAAGTGTCAATAACAAGTATTTTGAACCGAAGTTGTTTTTAGATTCATATATTGTAATATCGATATCTTATTAATAACTGAGACAAAACTCACACTCAACTTGAACTTTTATGTACCTGGTTTTATAACTTATTGAGCTGATCATCCTAGTAATACTAGGAAAGGGGATCTGCTATTCTTGCCAAAAATCACATAGCTCATGACGAATTACTACGAGTTATTGAAGACGAATGTCAAATTTCACGTATATCAATTACCTTAAATGGAATGAAATACCAGATCGGTTCTTTCTATTCTGCACCTGCTAATAAAATAATTCTTTGCAACTTTTGGGACATCGTTAATGTTATGGGTAATCAATTTCTAATAGGTGGAGATTTCAATTGTAAACATCCCAGATGGGAATCAAATTTAGCCAGTCCAAGAGGGTTAATACTTCTAGATGCGGCAACACAACTCTCCTTAGAATTCATACATCCAATTGAACCCACATACTACTCAGATGGAGCGCAGATGCCTGATGTACGGGATTTTTTCATTGCTAAAAATATGTGTCACTTATGCTCGCTGCCATCAGTTCATGCTTATGAACTTAGTTCAGACCATTACCCAGTAGTGGTTACTGTTCATTCAAATGAAAGTAGTATGAATGAACACTACGCATTAATAAACTATTCTTTTGATTGGAACTACTATTCAGCCCTTGCCAATGAAATCACAGGTTTAAGACTTTCTTTGAAAACTGCTCAAGATATAGACGTGGCTGTTAGCAAACTAACCAGATACGTTCACCATGCACCAAATCTGGCCAGTAGTAAAAAATCCTATAAGAAATGTAATAGGCTGAGATGTACAGGGAAAATTGCGCAACTGCTACAAGAATAGAGATACTGTTGTAAATTATGGTAACAGACTAGATATCCTCCCCATAAAATTAATTATAATAGAGCTACCAGGAAACTAAAGACGCGTTGAGAGAAGAAATAAGTGACACTGTAAAAAATCAGCTGCTATCTCTCAATACTGCTGATGGTTCACTGTGGAAAAAAACTAAACTTACAACAAACAGTATTGAGAGAATACCATCGCTAAAATTGGGAGACTCTTGGAAGTGTACGTCTGAGGAGAAAGTAACAGTTTTCTCTGATATATTAATAAAACAGTTTCAATGTAATGCTACTGTTAATCCCGAATTTGAACAAAAAAATCCCGGATGAAGTGAAGATTCCATTGTAACTGTCACTCTTTACTACATTCTTCACCCCCGCTCAAGTTTTAAATGCAATAAGACGTGCCCTAACAAAAAAGGCTCCTGGTCAAGATTTAATCGTTCAACCATTGCTTATGTCATTTCCGAAAAAGACCATTGTATTTTTAACTCAAATATACAATGCCATTCCGCGTTTGACCTAGTTTCGAAAGAACTGAAACATGCTATCATTGTGATGATTCCAAAACCTGAAAAACCTAAAAAATAATCACAATAGTTATCACCCTATTAGTCTTCCCATTTTTTCCAAGATTTTTTAACGCCTTCTGCTTCCTCGACTTCTAGATTTAATAAACCTCACTATTCCCAATACTCAATTTGGATTTAGATCTTCACATTCTTTCCCGCAACAGCTACATCGAGTAGTGGACACTATCTTGGACACTTTTGAAGAAAAATCTGTTTGTCTTGGTCTGTTGTAGATACCGAAGAAGCCTTTGATAAAGTGTGGCATGAGGGACTCTTGTTTAAATTAAAACCAATAGTTTCAGACACATTATTTAGAATACTACGGAACATTTTCAGTGAAGTATGAAAATATAGTATCCCAGGTCAGAAGTATTCAAGCAGGTGTACCTCAAGGTAGCGTACTTGGACCTTACCTTTATATGATTTATGTGTCTGATTTCCCCAGAGATGCCAATTTAACAACAGCTCAGTTTGCAGATGATGTTGTTGTTCTGTGCAAAGATTCATGTGAAATGACAGCTAATAAATTATAACAGTTGTTACATTTAATGGATGTATGGTGTAACAGTGGAAAGTTAAAATGAACCCTAACAAATCCAATGTTATTCAGTTCAGCTATAAAAGAAAAAAACTGAAAATCAATCGATCACTCTGCAAGGTGAAGAAGTATCACATGGTGAGTCAGTGCGGTACCTAGGTCTGTACTTGAACAGAAAATTGACTTGGAATACACGTATAAGCAACATAGTGGAAAGACTCCGACATAAATTACATCAAGTTAAACATCTGTTGAAGGGTTCATCTCCTCTGTCGCTACACTTGAAAATACTTATTTATTTCTCATTGATCAGACCTATATGGATATATGGCTGTGGTATATGGGGATCTGCATCCAATTCCCAAATCAGACGAATTCAGACAATACAGAACCGGGTCCTTCGTCTAATCGTGAATGCACCATGGTACATCTGCAATCACAACCTACACAAAGACTTGAACGCGCCTACAGTTGAATCCACCCTGCGCAGCTCATACATACGACATCATCGCTCAATGGTTAACCATAAAAATGAACTGCTTAATCAAGACTTTGCTGCTTAGTACCATCCCAGAGCAACTTCCACCGCCTCGCCAAATAAGAAGATTAAAAAAAAAGACACTCAGATCTGCTGTTTGAAGATTAACATTTATGTTTTATTTTACATATTGCCAGAGGACAGTTACAGGACTGCAACCTCCATACATGCTTCTTGTGTGCATTTATAGCACACTATTTATAATTTTTAAGCACAATTGTATTGTACATAATTGTATAAGACAATTTTCTTAATGAAAGGAATCAAATCAGTATCACGAGAAGGATGGGTCCCCTAATCACAACTCTGAAATGTTTTTCTGCTTTAATTTGGTATGTATAGAACTCAGCATTGTTGGTATTGAGATATTATTTTGTTTTTCTATAGCCTCCAGTTGTTTTACAGTTTAATTTGATTTTGTTATCATTGATAGTAATATGTTTATACTGGCCAATATCTAATTTCATGAAGGCTGTTTCGAGACTTCATATTTTTAAGACTGCAATATAAATAGGTGGAGGCTTGTCTAACGTTTTAGTATTATTTTGACTTTCAGTACTTACATCAGTGACGTCTTCACTTATATTATTTAAGGGTGCAAATTTGTTCTGTGAAATAAATGGAGTACTATGTTATAGCTTTTGCCTCTTGGCATTAGCAATGGCTGCTTCTTCTCCCGTATCCATAACGGGCATAATTATTGGATTTAATGGCACAAAAACAGTTAAATAGAGTCACTTACTTATTGTACTGAAGTTAATGAAGCACTTAATTCAGAAACACAACTTTAAAATAACAATTAAATTAAACAATACCCACAAAACACTTAATTGTATAGGAGCACTTTAAACCATACAAAGAAGCTATGCATAGTCCACTCTAAATAATTAGAAGTGGAAACATAGCTTTCCAGTCCACTTCCTTCTTCCCCTTATGTGCAAGTAGGTTTCACGATATAACAAATGACCTATATTTGATTTACAATAGTTAACAACTATTAATGTACTATTGGTTTCATTTGAGCAGAGACATTAACTATTTCATCTCTTGCTTCTTAAGAGTTTATAAAGAGTGGAATATTTTAATATTAAAATTACAATTCTCACATTCAGCTTTCATGAACTCTGTCCCAATAACCTTTTCGTACATGAACTCTGTCCTCAGACACCAACATCTTCCTTCTCATTTTAAACAGACTTTGGATTGTCAATAGTTACTGCTGGCATGGTTAAAGTGTTTGATACCAGAAATTATAGGTTAGAATTTCTTGGCAGCATGAGTTAATGCTATATTTTAAACAAAAAATTTAACAATTATTGTGTAAAACAATCTATTTAATTTTGAATGAAATAATTTACAGTTGTTGATAATTCGAACGGAGGTTTCTGCGCCCAAATTGTAGACGGAAAAGGGCTGCTGCAGCATATGTAGTTTTCGAGCATATAATCGCAGAGAGCTTCAATATGCTTATCACTTGCCATCACTGAAGCGAAGTCTTCTGCAAATGACGCACCAACTTTTTTCGGCTTCAACAATGGTAGTGCAAATATGCACTTAAGGAAATTACCGATTTGTGCTTAATTATCTTCCTTTCACTGGTTAAATGAAATTCGTTAATTTTCTTCCACCAGTTCTGTGCTAAGTGAAAACGACATCCTTCAATAATAATTGAAGGAAAAACGTTGCACACTCCAACATGAATGGTCTATTCAAAGTCACAAAAATCAAATTTTGACAATAGCTTTAAATTATGTTTATGACACTCATCTATCAAAAATGCCTAAATGATTTAGCATACGTTTCGGACTTCTTATTCAGAAGGAGGAAAAGCACCAATGGTGTATAATTTTCTTTGCATTGCCCATGGACTGTAAAAATTTGGTAAAACAAATTTGAACACTTCTTAACGATGTCATCAACGAATATTGTATCCGTTTGATATAAAAGTTACAAATTATTTGTAGTTGTGATGTCCATTATTTGTCCTATCATTAATTAACAAACATTAAATTTTCACTTTTATTCGTAGTAACTTGCAGACATCCAAGTGCAACATGAAGCTCTGTTGGATTCTTTAGGAAACTTAGAATAACATTGTCTGTTGCATGATAAATGGTGTTATTAACCAGAGAGATATGCTACGCAGTCTGCTTGCTTCAACTCAGAGTGCAAAATGTTGCTGGGTCGCTCACAAGAATTATTAACAGATTTTCTTTTCAATGCTTTCCCAAATTTCTGTCTCTTCAAAACACTTTCACTATCTTTATTATGAATCTGGCCTGTGAAACTCTATACAGTATCACTTCTCGCTTAGCATTAATAAAAAAAACACTAGCATCCCTTCTTTATACAACGCCATCTTTCAATTCCATTGGTTAGAGTTTTGTGAAAAGCAAATTTTAAGCCAGAGACTCAAAACATCGCCTACTTTCCGGGCACTCACAACCCACAAAGCAATACTTATTTTCCATTCTATATTATGTTATGCTAAAAATGTTTCGCTTGCAGTACCTGCCCTTAATGCAGGCGCATGGGGAATGCTGAGCTTAAGATTTTCTTACCTTCATTTGTACAGTAGGTCTATACGCCGTTCGTTCTTACGAGCTTAATGACGTCATTATACCACGACTCCTGTTTTACTAATGAATGTAGAAGCTCTCTTTCAATTGATGCTGTGGCAACAGTGTTGCCAACTTAGGGGTTTTCCCCCCAAATTTGGGCATTGCACACGTGTTCTCCTTGTCTTCCTTAAGTCATGGCCCACACAACTGTCTGCAGTAAAATGCAGTTAAATATTTTCCCCAATCTGAATTTATGATTTTGATGCAACTGATTTTAATTTATTTTACATATATTCTACATATATATTTTCTTAATTAGATTTCATTTCATATTGAATATTATACGTAACAATTGCCCGTCATATGAGCTAAGGATAATATTTTTTGTTTGGAACTGTCCGCTTGCCCGAGTAAAAGTCGGCACTCAGCAAGGTGTAAATATTATGCACTTTAAGTGTACTGTGACAATACTTGCAAAATGCAAAACACTGTTGTCCTGAAGGATAAGGAGCCAACCAGTTCGTAATGCGAGGACGAAGTATGAGAAATCTAAAGAAATTAAATCATAAATTTAAAATCATGACTGTTTTATATTACTATTTTGAGGTCTATCAATTTATTTATAAAGTAATTTCAAAGATATGTACCGGTGGAAAAATATCTTATTTGAATAATTAAAAATCCTTGCACATTATAAATAATTCCCTTTTTTACTGCCAAGTATAAATAAATATCAACTCTGTAACGTAAGTCGATACAGAATATTAACTTACCTTTCAACAAAGAATTTATCTCCCAAAGCATTGAATATTTTTGACCATATCTTCCTTTTTTACCTTGAATGCCATATTTGGACACATTGTGCAACTAATGCAAACGCAAACACTTAAAAATCAATTTCTCTTCTCTGAGTATTTTATTCTATTGCATGTAAATGTTCATGAGTATGAATATTTTTTCTATTCTATTATGTACGTATAATCACATTTGCTAATTATTATGTGGCGTTTTCCCAAATACAAATTAAAAAAATTAGGGGGTTTCCCTGAATTTTAGGGGGATTTTTAATATTATTCAGGGGGATTTCTTGTTCCTTGGTTGGCAACACTGGTGGTTAAGAAAGACTTCACTCTGTGTAGGCAAGAGAAATTCTCTCAACACTACAACTTGTTGCTGATATTGTTGCAGCTAAGCAAAACAGTTTGTAGGCTTCCGGCAATACACTCTGTATATCACTCTCCACAAACATCTTGATAATGTCCGTTACACTACGAGACATGAACTGATCGTCGGAATAGACAAACTCCAATTCTTTTTTAGTCGTGAAAAATCGAAGTGAAGAGAATAATGACTTTGAATGAATTTAACTCTTTAGAAGGCAAACATTTTTAGAATTCACTAAATCGTGATGAATCTATCAAGTGAAGGAATTCTAATTTCTGAATGTCTCTGAACCTAGTCTAGTCTGAAGCTGAACTAATAATGTTACCTACAATTTCAAGATATAGCCGTCTGTAATGGGCTGCACTTGAAGCAGCACTATCTCTGGTTATTTTCAGATCATTTGTACTGTTCACAATGTTGAACTATTCTTCGGCCTTGAAGTCAATTCTCATGTCTTCTAATTTCTTTGTTTGTCTGCGACTAGCTGAAAAACAGTACTGTATGTCAAATGATTTCTTCTATAATATATCAACGAGCTCTTTTGTCATTGAAAATATATCCTTGTACACAGTCAATAAAAAAATCAATGTCATGTTTTGAAGATTGTTTTTAGTCCTATAGCCCCATTTAGGTCTATATGTTTAGGACTGGAAAGCGGTTCTTCCTCTATGTCATGGTAAAAAAGGATTATGTTTTCTCTTTGGCTAGAAACCGTCTTCATAATTCTAGCATTAGAACTCCAACGCACATCACTAGATGTCGGAATCCTTTTGCCTACTATTTTATCCAGAACAGCTGTGCGTTTAGGTGATTTATGAAAATATGAAGGGAAAACCTGGAGATTAGAGAAGAAAATATGCAATCTTTTATACATTTTGCTCATTTCTCAATACAAGATTTAGTCTATGAGGACAGCAATGTGTGAACAGTGCTTGTAGAGCATGTTCTTTCACCAGTGTCTGAAGTACTGAATTTTACAAACCATAATACTAGCGCCATCATAGCATTGGCCAATCAATTTGTCTTTAATATCAAAATCCTTGAGATCTTCAACTAAGAAAATGCATAATTCTATAGCATTTCTGCTAGTGTTAACATTGTAGAATCTTAGAAATCGATCTTGAGTCGTTCCGAACTTATCTAAAAACTTCACAATAAATGAACATTGAGAGACTTCCGTTATATCTGTTGTGTCATCACCAGAGACCTGATCTTTGGCAGAATGCCTTTTCAAGTGTGTTAAATCTATCTTCATTTTGAAAGTAAGCTAAATCTGTACGAATTATATTTTGTGATTGAAACGTCACAGTTTTAATTTGCCCTTTTCTGACTTTTTTTTATAAATGCCTAATTTACAAAATAAATGCTTTTTTGCCTTTATTTGAATATTTACCTATTATTTATTAATTTCATATTAAAAATTGCATACAGGTAAACTTTAATTTATTTCTAAACCGCTACAATGAAAGTGACTTCACCGAACATAATATATTACTGTCTTTCAGTCAGTTCATATTCTCTTTGCAACAATGAGTGCTGCCGTGCAAAAATGTATAACAGTAAGCGTTTTAATTATCGCTTGTGTTTATTTGACAAAGCAACAATGAGTGCGGGTATAACGCAACGTTGCTATACCTACTGATTTAGCAGGAGATTTCCTGTTTTTCTATTGAATCTACTGCTCTACTGATTTTTTGTCAAAAGTCCGAATTTCTCCTGCCTTTTGGCATGCTGCAGTCACCTAGTTCTATGCCCGGATTTTCAACTCATTACTTTAGTACACATATATTATGTCATCATGTCTTACTTTTGCATCTTATATACAAGTCAATGTTTTTCATTTGTCTCCCTACTAAGGCCCGTTACACAGTCATCCGTATGCTACGCGCTACGGACTACGGATCCGTAGCAAATTACCTTACATATATGGGAGCTTTCACAGTTTTGCGTACTGTGCTCATCCGTAGGATCCATATGGACGTCCCGCTACGCGCTACGGACTACGGAGAACAGTTGAATACCTAGGACAATTAGCGTGGGCTTACACAGTCATGCACACTACGCATAGCGTAGCGACATAGTGCAGCAGTACAATTCATGTTTGAATGCACTATTATTTTGGATATGGAGTTTTTAATCAGTCAAGTAGATAGAAGACAATGTTTCTGGGATCCATTTTGTGAAGAATACAAAAAAAAAAAAAAAAAAAGGTATCAGGTCGAGGTTGTGGCGTGAAATGTGTGGCATTATAGTGGAAAATTTCGCAGAAATGGACAATAATATAAAATGAAATGCGGGTGGGTGATGACTGATAAGGATGAGAGAAGAAATGGCGGAAGTTTCAGAAAAAATCTTCCGCAGAAAACGGCCTCACGAAAACAAGATCTTTGAAAATAATTTAGTTCTTATACTAAAGAAAAATTAATAGAAGGAAGAGGATGAGGCTCGTTCTTTCTTGATTTCAATATTACCAGCTGTTGCTACATCTTCTAGGAGTAGAAACTATACCTACTGTACTATCGTATGGAAGTGCTAAATACAATATTCCCATGCACATCACTTACTCAGTCTGTTCATTTGCTGTTTTTCGGTGGGCTAATATTCAGAAAAATCCTACACCAGAATACACAAATATCAATTAATACTGTCACACTGGAAACATTTCCCAAATAGAACAACAGTCTTCCTTGATGTCAATTCTCCAATCTCCATCAATCTCCAACGATACTCTTTCACTCACAGCAATTTACCAAAGCATTATGAGCAACAGACTACTGTATAATATAATATATAACCTCTTTTCTATAACATAAGTTAAGGAATATTTAATTAAGAGTAGTCAATATAAATATTTCCTCAGTAAAATTAAAACAGATAGTCTAAATCTGTGATTCTCAACCGGGGAGCTGCGGCCCCCTGGATGACCGACCAACTTGTAGTGGGAGGCAGTGTACGAAATAATGGCAATAATAATAATAATAATAATAATAATAATAATAATAATAATAATAATAATAATAGTAATAGTAATAATAATAACATTATTATTAATAGTGATAATAATAATAATAATAATAATAATAATAATAATAGTAGTAACATCACTATTAATAATGTTATTATTATTACTATTATTATTATTATTATTATTATTATTATTATCATCATTATTATTATTTTAAAAGTTGTTCTTTGAAAATTTTATTATCTATTTTATATTAAATTAAAGTATAGGCTAATTAAATTGTTTTCTTTATGAATTGATACAAAATTTCATATTACTACTTTGTATCTTCTACATTCTACCCTACACCTCAGGCCAAGGATCCGCACTAAAGTAATGTGAAGAAAAATGACCCTCAAAATCAAGAAGGTTCAGAAACACCTCAGTACATTCTACACAATCTATACCTTAGACTAGGGGGCCCCACTAAAATAAAGAGAGGGAAAGTGAGGAACCATCATCAAAACGATTGAGAAATAATGATCTATAGAGATTATAACAAAAAATAATTAATGGTTTTGTAATAGTGAACAAGAAATAATAAAATGCCAATTATTATCAATAATTTATTAAGCTGACAAGGGAAGTACCCCAGCTCGAACGGCTAAAACCTAGTGTAATTGCGTTTAAAATACTGAGTTGTGCTTGTTCTATCACCCATCAAGTTTATTTATCTGCAAAACTCCTCAGCCATATACAATCAATGATTGAAGAATAACGAATCTAATGACTAAAGAAGCGCAAATTGCTGAAGAAACAACAGCGTGTAACTGACTCTTATGACAAGGAGATCCACAAAATACATAAATGAGGTATTATGTGCCAATAAGCTACACGACATTTGATTTAAATAATGTACGAGTATAGGATATTTCAAAAGTCAGTTCAAACATTAAACCGCTATAAATATTATAATATGACATAGGGAAAAAATAAGAACATCACAGTGTTGGAGAAACAACGGGGTTTACAAAACATTGGGAAGATGATCGCCTTTCTCTTGTTCAAAGTACAGCTTTCTTTCTGCGACACCATGTACAGCATTTTGGAGATAATGTCTTGGAATATTGACAATTTCTTCCGAGATGGCATCTTTCAGTTGCAGTAGGGTTGTTGGATGTATCAGGAAAACTCGTTCTTGAAGGTAACCCCACAACCAAAAGTCGGCCGGATTGAAATCTGGAGATCGCGGAGGTCACATTGTTGGAGTGCCAACTGATGACTTTGGTCGGAATGTTTATAATATTTATAGCGATTTAATATCTGAACTGACTTTTGAAATATCCTATATGTTAACATATGCAGTGCGTACCTGTCCGTATATCCCGAACTAGAAGATGCTGTGTTGTGGTACGTTCTTCCCTTATTCGTCAGAGAGTGCAAATCTGGAGTTTCAATGAAGTGATTAAAACACAACGGAATGGAACAGTATGCACACTTGACAAGGGTAACATGTGAACATGCTACATCATCTTCGGTGTATCCACACTGCAATAGTTCAATATCACAAGCCACAATCATCACACTATCAAGTGATGCAACAGGAATATCAACTTCGTAACCGGATCTTCGCCACGAAATGTTAACATAGGTCTGTACCTCGGTGCAGAAAGTTGGTTGTAGATGACAGAGTGAAGGCGGATGATGAAATATCGATCATGTAACGTGACCTGCAGTTTGTCAATTTGTAACTGTACAAAATCAACAATTCTGCAATGCAGTTTTTACCGTCTGAAGAAATATAAACGTCCGGACATTGGCAGTATTTGGTTGTCTTTCATGGCAATATCTGTAACGCAGTATCCTTGTCGGGAAAACACTCTTCTATCAGACTGTTATCTTTGTGTCCTGACCAGAAATCTCAAAGTAATAGACCTTTTTTCACAAACTTATTCACCGAGGACCGAATTTAAAAAGCTTTTCATGTGCTCTTTGATCATATTTTCATTTTTACTCGCTTCAACATGGATGTTTGGTGGACTAATTCCTACTAGTTTCTTTGCAAACTGTGGACCAAACATCCCTGTGTTTCCTGCAAATGTAAAGCTTGCTCGCTAATCTATCATCCATGGACACTGCCACATCTATTATGTGACTGTGTGTGGAGCTATGAAAAGACTGTACCACACCAGCTGTTGATTTTTCACCTCTGTGCGATAGTGTTTAAGAAGATGATAGTTCATTAAAAAATTGGTTCTGATCATTATTCCTGACGCGTTGCTTAACTATGTTTTTGTCTTTAATGAACATGTTCTCATCTACCACAAATGTTTCTGCTTTGTGCCTAATGTAGTGATATGCCTGGAGGAAATGTTATATTCTTCTTTGAAGCCGCTAGCGAAATGCAAAGAAGCTTTAAATTGTCCAGAGCAACTGCTGTAGCAGCTTCCAGAGCCCACACTTGAATGTGCCAGTAGTGGACTACAGATCATAGTCTCTGGCTCTGTCAAACTGTGCTCTTACAGACTCCAGTTCTGAAGTTTTGTTTCCCTTGAAGTGGCCCCGGTCTTGCATTTTGCGCGTCACATAATAAAAAATTACCTTGCAGTTGGATTTCAAACGAATGCAGCTATAACTGTTCATTAGTTTCCTGTAAGAATTCTAACCACGATTAAAATAATCATAAATATTATCCAATGTTAGGTCATAAAGATACTGTAGCACACTAGGTCCTGGTATTGTTAAGAGTGAAGGTAAGTATTCACTTTGACTTGCAGTTCCTTTATCTGCTGGAGAGGACGTTTCAGAACTGTTGGAACTCTTATACCCATGTGCTGTTTCTTTTCCGCCATCAGACTCACAATCACTATTCCTATCCAATATATCGGTATCTACTTCTGATAATTCCCGGTAGTATTTTTGCATTATAACGTCACGTAACATGCATGCAAACGGCTCATCCTCACTCCATTTACATCCTCATTATCCGGTATGTAAGTTCGACGTACCTTTTCGCGCAGCAGGTAAACAATGCTCACAGGATTAATTGACTTCAGCCTACTCATGTCTGGCGTTAGTACGTGCACTTCACTACTGAACACCGCAATGGTATCGCTCGTACTCTCTGTACAGCTACGACGTAGTGAGGCTAGTGCGCTAACTTTCAGATGGCGATAGCGGCCGCACACGTAGTTTTACAGATAAATGGCATTGATAGCTTTTCGAACAGGTATAACATTATATTTTAAATGCGTTTCCAGTCGGTTTTAGCCGTTCGAGCTGGGGTACGTCCCTTGAGAGTAAATTTTATCACCTTATCTTAACAGCAAACCACTCGGTATGGCATAATTATGTAGATCAGTTCAAGCTGCATTTGTTGTAATTTTTCCAATTGTTCATCAAACGATTGAATAAACGCGCGAAATTAGTGAAAGGAACTTTATTTCTTCCTCGCACATGTCACTGTATATATTTATAAATGCTCCCTTCAGGATTCTTAGAATTATTAGCGGGTGAACCCCATATTGTCTGTTGTACACTCTTTTTAATACAAATAATGTTCAGCCTAAAGTTTTCCTTGAAGCATTGTCATTTTGAAAAAAACAAGCCGACTGATATAATTAAACTGATAAGGATTTGCTACACGTGACTGTGATAACAAACTTCTTACGGATCCGTAGTCCCCAATACGGATGGCTGGAACGGGTCTTATGCGTCGTCTCAATTATGCTTATAAGAAGCAAGGAGTTGCCTCTCGCCTGAAGTCCAGCAGCGGACTATATCAGCGCACAGCAGATAAAGACAATGTTTTATACACATGGCTCAGAGTTATGGGTCTTTCCAATCCACTCGATAGCCTAAACATAATTACAGAGTGAAAGAGAACGAATGTTTGAAACTTTACCACGAAAGGATGCACACCCTCTTCCTCACACACGCACTCATACACACTAAGTATACAATCTTCATGAAACGTAAGCATGTTATAAACTGTCGTCAATTTGCAAAAGGAGACATGTCAAAAATAACAAAGTGTTGGAAAATTGCAACAACTATAAGTTAAATTAAAATGTTCATATATTTTTCTAATTAGATCACTTTGGAAACATATATTCAGGATCCATGAAGATTTTAATACTTTAAGTCTGTTATGATTTTTATTGCGATTTTCCAACACTTTGTTATTTGGACGTATCCCTTTTTGCAAATCAATTATTTCATTATTGTTTTTGGGGACTCGGAGACAGAGGAAGAACGAAACTTATTCAGTAGTGAAGTTTGTTTCTGATTGTGTGCACGTGAAACAGTGAGAGAGTGAAGTGTAGGTAATGGCATTTTTGTATTACATATCTTGCACAGTGATCTTTTAAAATGAGTGAAAGTATCCCAGCAAGAAAGAAAAGTAAATACTTCCAGAATATTATAAATCAAAGTGGGAAAATGATGAAAAATTTAAAGGATAGTGATGTAAAAGGAAGGAAGGGGATAATTTTTCGTCTGTTATAGTCGCAGCTAATGCAGTACTGTATTTAATATCACCTTTAAAATAAATCTCGCTGTATCGAAAATCATTTTTTGAATACACGAAAGATTCCTGATTCATACATTTTAATGCGAAACATTGTCAATAAGACATTACTGTGTAAAAACAAAATAGCATGAGTTAGTTACGTACACTGAGTAGAGATGACAGTAACTATATTTAGCAAAATTGTTCCATTTCGTTGGTTACGGATGTACTATATAGTAATACAACGGTATCATCTTTACATGTTGAATCTTTCGTACACTACTTTTGACACTTGAATATAAATAATTGATTAAATGGCGATCTTACTAGTGTTAATTATGTAAGCATGTGCGGCTTACAGATGTATCGGTGCTACTTGACACCATCCTCAGAGCCTTCTGTCAGAAACAGCTGTAAGCAGCGCATGCTTACATTATTAACACGAGTAAGATCGCCATTTAATCAATTATTTAGTATCATCTTTCTTACAGTACACTGTTTTGTAATTAATATTATAATACAAAGAGGAAATTAATGTTTAACCCTTAGCTGGTGAGGTGCGATTTGTCGAACCCCAACGAAAATACAAACAGCCACTGCTTCATAAATATTGTGGTGGGGGCTACGACTGCCCAGGTTCCAGGTAGCTTTCAGTCAGTCTGTTGTCAGTCTGCCAAGTGAGTGGGCGTAGTATATTTCAGCTGGTGTAAGAATTTTCGTCATTGTTGGGCATCAGGGGTTCACCAAACCCCAGCTCATCAGATACGTAACTAGGCCATTTTAGGTCTCAGCAATTAGATGCATTTTTGCTTCTTATACGGGAATGGTACTTCAGTTTGCAAGTGTAATAGCGCTTCGTTTCTTCGTTTCAGTAATGATGTTCTCAAAAGCGACTGTGAATGTGAATGGTCCTGGGTTCGAGGACTGGGAAAATGATATTGTTCACAATAATGAGAGTGATTATAGCGGTGATGATGGTGATACAGTTGCGTGCGATTTTCAAAGCGATCATGACAGTGAGACAGAACAAGAAATCTCTAATACAGAGAATGAATCAGCGGAGGAATCAACAGTTTGCGAAAGCAGATCACCTCAGCTGAAAAGGACTAAAATGATCTGAAATTCTATCCGAGGAAAATGAAATTCAAATGGTCAGTGGAATCGCCCAAGGAAAACGTACGCACAAGCAAATACAACATAATTACACATCTCCCCGGTATAATTAGACCTGCTAAGCAGCTTGGAACATACTCCAGTCATCGTTTATCTTGGGCGCTCTTGTTCAACGAAGAATTGTTTGAAGAAATGATTCTACGGACAAATGAAAAGCTATCACAAGTCAGACAGAAATTATGTGATCAAAATCGATATGATTACATAGATATTTTTATTATTGAATTCAAAGCTTTCCTAGGAATATTGATGTTTACATCAATCTTCAAATCTAATAATGAGGACCTTGAAGCATTGCTTGCCACAGACGGTACAGGACAGGACATTTTCCGTTGCACAATGTCTTTGAAGCATGTCTACGTTATTCTCTTATTCCTCCGATTTGACAATGCTTGTGATAAGGAAGAGAGAAAGAAAATAGCTCCTGCTGCTGCCATTTCTTGGGTGTTTGAGAAGTTCTTCAATAATTGCCAAGCATGCAATTCCATCGGAGAATATGCATGTGTGGATGAAATGATTTGGGATTTAGAGCCAGATATAAATTCAGAGTTTACATTCCCCAAAAAAAAAAAAAAAAACCTCGAAAGTATGGCATAAAAATATTGGCTCTCAATGATGCAAAGACGCACTACTTGCTAAATGACTATATCTATTTGGGCAGAGACAGTGATGGGAAAACACTGTATGAAGCAGAAAAGAATTTCAGAAAACCAATTCAGTCTGTTTTACATCTCTCTGGGCCCATAAACCACACACACACACACATAGGAACAAAACAGCTGATAAGTGGTTTTCATCGATTGAGCTTTCTATGGAGCTGAAAATAGGGGTTTGACATATGTTGCAACCTTAAGTAAAAATCAGAGGGATATACCAATAGAATTTCTACCCTCGAGAAAGAAGGAAGAAATGTCAGCCATCTACGGATTCAGCAATGAATTAACTCTGGTTTCATTTGTGCCAAAGAAGAACAAGGCACTTATGCTGGTATCCTCCATGCACCACATTAAATCTACAGATCCAGTATCCAAGAAGCCAGAAATAATAGTTCTACAATGGGAAAAAAGGAGGCGTAAACTCTCTCGATGAGAAGTGTTCTAAGTACTCTGCAAGCAGATCCACCGAACATTGGCCACTTGCGATCTTTTATGCATTCCTGAATATAAGTCTTATGTCATATTCACTGTCCTCCCAGGAAATCCGAAGCAGACGAGGCTTGACTTCATAAAGTCTCTCGCAAGACAACTGGTAGAACCTCACTTGACTGCTATAATGATAAATGGACACTTACCCCGTGAGTTGCGGCTAAACATCGCCCGAATACTGAAGAAAACTATTTCTCCCGATAGTCTTCCACAACTTCACCGGCAGGTGAGATGTGGCAAATGTCCCAGGACAAGTGATTAGAAAACAAGTTCATGAGCTCTGACTGTAAAACACCAATCTGTGGTACATGTACAGTGAAATAGTGTAATGATTGCGCTCTGTAAATTTGTCTTCATATAATACTTCTCTCCCACTAAGATACTACACAGATTTTCGTTACTTGTTCAAAAACAGACAGAATATTAGAATGTATTATAATAATTTGAAAAAGTGTTATATTTATAGACAGGAAGTCACTTTTCTGACAATTTTGTAAATAGATAAATTACATTATGTTTTATGATTATTGAGATTAGTTTCGTAATTGTTTTTGTGGTCGATATGAGCATTAAATAATACACTAATTATAAATGCAAGTTTGTAACTTTTATTAAGGCTAATTTCCATTGGGATGTACTAAACCCCAGCTCACAAGATACGTCACAAAAATATCACCTCACCAGTTAATCGTTAATTAATCTACTGCAATCTCCTGTTTTTTTTTCGATGATTTTCTCCTGATTTTCGTGAGTAGGTCGTGGCAACACTGGTCTAATGTTATTTTTAACGGTTATTTTTCTTTCAGTTTTCATTGCGACGTTCTTGTAACTAGTAGCAAGATGCCGAAATTCAGTCTTCCTTTACGAAGTCAATTGCAAAGTTACATTAATACTTTTGGATCCGAAGTACTTTGTACTGACGGTAAAGTACTTACATGCAAAATATGTGAGCAATCAGTGAACTACGAAAAAAAATACATTTCATATCGCAACATATCAGTACAACCAAACACAAAAATGCACTTTCCAAGGCTACTGGGAAGAAGATTTCTCTGCTTTGAACATTAATTGCAACATCGAGTCGAAAATCTCAATTTGCATTCGACTTATGTAAACCTTTTCTTGCTCCCGAAATCCCTTTGTGGAAATTACAGAATCCTACATTAAGACAGTTTTTGGAGAAGTATACGAACGAATCTGTGCCTAGCGAGTCAAGTTTGCGAAAATGTTATTTAAGCGAATGTTACGATGACACAATGAAGATCATTAAAGATAAGATTAAAAATAAGAAGATCTGGGTTTCTATCGACGAGTCAACTGATCCCACGGGTCGTTTCATTGTTAATGTCATTGTTGGGCCATTAGATCCTTCAGAAGTTGAATCAGTGAAACCATTCCTGCTTAAAACAGAGTGTCTGGAGAAAGTTAACAATTAAACTATCGCGCAATTATTCACCAATTCATTACAGTTACTGTGGCCTGAAGAAATTCAATACGACAACGTGTTACTTTTCATCAGTGACGCTGCGCCATACACGAAAAAGGCAGGAATAACTTTAAAAGTCTTGTTTCCAAACATGCTTCACGTAACCTGCGTAGCACACTGCTTTCACAGAGTGTTAGAAGAGATACGATGCTTGTTTTCGGATGTCAATAATTTGATTTCCAGTATTAAGAAGATCTTTCTGAAAGCCCCAACAAGAATTCTTACATTTAAATCCATTGCACCAAATATACCTCTGCCCCCCAAACATATCATAACGAGATGGGGGACATGGGTCTCAGCGGCACTTTACTACGTTTCAAATTTCCTGACTATACCTGAGGTCGTGAACGCTCTGGAGCATGAAGCATCTTCAATTGTAGCAGCCAAGAAACTTCTCAATTCTTCGGAAGTGAAATATGATTTAACTTTCATTGCGGCCCGGTTTGGTTTCCTGCCACAAGTGATCTGCCAACCTCAAGAAAGAGGGCAGCCGATAGGCACCGACTTTTGAAAATCTTGGGGTATGCTCATCATCTTAAATTTTAAAACTCATAAGTACCCCCTATATAATTATAGTAAATGTAAATGCTACAAAATTAACTTAAAATACATTATCATTCGTCTAAATAGAGAGAGACTGGAACGTACTCTTCCTGACAGTTGTTTTGCTGATGAATTCGTTGATTAGAGGTTCCCTTGCGAGATCGGAGTGGATGTTCATTAATGCTACATGATTTAACCGGTCTTGGTTCATGGTGACTCTGGTGTAAATTTTAAGTCTTCGAAGTACAGAAAACGAACGTTCTGCAGTACACGTGAATACAGATATCGTTAGAAGAAGTCGCAATAATTTTACATATTCTGGTATCATGTTCTTCAGAGCTATGCACTTGTCATCCTCTGTCCTACTCAAGTATTGCACTACACTCTTTTTAATTACTGCAGATATGTCCTGCAAATTCACTTGTTTATACTTTCTAGCAAGTAACTGAACAGAAAAAAATGTTAGGTGAATGTAGTTGTACTTGTCACATTACAGTTCCTATTCTACAATCGTTCACAACTATAAAGATTCTTCACATGTGGAGGATGATCCTTGTTTTGAGCTGTATTTCGAGAGTTTTATAGACGAAATATCATTTTTACACTGCGATAAAAATGTTGATAATGTTTCTCTTTCTCGTATACTGTTTCCCACAAGTGTCGCAAATAAAAGATTTCTTGTTAATGTGTCGGAATTCAATATGATTACGAAGTCGAAGCTCGCTTGAAAATTCTATGACACAATAATGACAGAAGAAAAAATTGCGTTGCTGTGTCCGTGCGTGTCTAGCAAGGTTGTACCTCTGGTGAAAGATTTTGCCACAAGATTCACATTTGTACGGTCTGTCATCTGAATGAACTCGCCTGTGTCTACCAAGATGTTCTTTCCTGAAGAAAAATTTTTCACAAAGTTCACGTTAAAAAATTGTTCCACATGATTAAAGATTTTTTTCTCTAACAAGTCACTTCTGTTAGATTCAAGTTTAGATTCTCTGCATCTTTCTGGAAGTGGCTCTTCCGTCAACATGGCAGATACACGAGCTTTAACATTATTTTCTTCACACAACTTCTAGATTACAGGTTCAGCAGAATCTCGAAATCCTGGAATTTTCCCACTAAGGGTATCGCTTTTGTAATCTTCATTTTGTTTATCTTTATCGGTTATCATGTATCTTCCATTAAAATTCTCTGGCAATGCTTTATCTTCACAAGATTCTTTTGCATCTTCTACTAGTTTTATGTTGTTATGTGTCTGTTCCTTGATTAGAGGAATTCCTCCAGAAGTGTCAAAAGATGAATTTGCATCATCTTGTACATCTGCTTCTTTGTGTGGGGTCTTGGTATGATTACGTAAGTGATGTTCGAGGGTGATGTTTCTTCCACAAGTTTCACGTCTAAACGGTTTTTCGCCTGTTTGAGTTCGTTTGTCTGTCAAGATCTCCTTGCCTTGTAAAAAATTTCGCACAAATTTCGCATTTAAAGGCTTTCCTATTAGTGAGAGTTTGTATTTGATTAAGTTTGTCTTTTTCTAATCAATTGTCGTCACATAGTTCGGAGTTAGATTGTTCCTGTTTCTCTTAATGTGACTGCTGCATTAACGAGTCGTTAGGAATGCTGACTTTGATATAATTCTCTGTACATGTCTGCATAACAGCCTCGGCGAATGTTCCAAATTGAAGTACTTCCTGACTGCAAGCATTCCATTTGCAAACACCGGACTGTATATCCACGAAATAATATCTCTTTGGCATTAGGTCTGTTTCATCATCACAGGTTGTCTTCATCTCTGTTTCAGGAATGATACATGGCTTTTCCTCGTAATCATCTTCCATGGCATCCTCTTCTTGTTTTATAACAACTGCTGAACTTTCGCATCATCTGCTTACACTTTTCTCTTATAAAGCATGAGTCATCCTCAGTTTCACACTTCACTATGGCTAGTGGATCAGTTTTCTGCATCGTCACACCGCCATTTTTTATGTCCTGCAAAAGGCACTTCTCACTGGTAAGCTTACTACATACATCTGGTGTTATCATTTCCATTGTACCTTCAAACCCCGGTAGCCGCACTGACGTTCACGAAATAGTTACGGCACAAAATAATTAACGGTTACAACTAAAGCTAAGCTTCCGCCACGACAATCTTCGTCCATCGTACACCATTGGCAATTTGCTTTCAAAGCTAGTGTAACATTATGTTGTTTTACCACATCCAACAAAATATCTCTATGAAGATTAAGTCTTACACAGTCGAAATCGTCACCGTAAAAAGAAGTAACGTAACTACTACCTTTTTTGCCTAATAGAGACTGTTCTATTTTGACAAGGTGTGACATTGTTTCGGGCGGAAATCTGCTTTTAAAGCTGCTTACTCTTTGATCCACTACCTCAAAATATATAATTCGCAACTTTTCTTGAATATCTGATGAATTATCCTTGTCACCACATCCTAATTTTAATGATAATTTTCTAGAGCGTGAAACAGTGGGGAGACTTAATTGCAATGCATCACACTTTTCTCTAGCATGTTTCCAAAGTGATAAAAATGTATCTATATTTGTGGCTCCTATTGAAGACAAAACCGCATCTACAGAATTACGAGCAAGGCGGATATTAAATTAAACTTTTTGAAGTACTGCACTAAGTTTTTCTATTCTTTGAAATACAAAAATTAGCATGATATGAAACAGAGTTTCAAATTTTTGCAGACATTTTAGAAATCCTTTAGCATTTGCACCAGCATCATTTCTTTCTTCTTACGTATCATTAAGAAATTGCAAAAGAACTTCATAATTATTATCCATGCACAACAGAGGCACAAAATGCATGCACCATCTCGTTGGACAGAACGGTCTTAAACCTTGACCTGCTTCAATGTCATGAGAATCTGAAAGCAAGTGTTTAAGATTTCCGAATTTTCCTAGCCTCTTGGGTGAACCACGAATAAATGAATCCAAATCTTTGAGAATTGACAGAATATCTCTTAATACTGGAATGTTATTAAATGAGTCTTGAACAACTAAATTTAGGGAATGAGCCAAATAGTGAATGTAAATAGCCCTGCGTTCAATTTCTTTTATCCGTGACTGTAATCCTTGCAGACAACCGCTAACGTTTTTGGCGCCGTCATACCATTGCCCACGACAAAATTGTTCACAGATATAGAATATCTTAATAATATGTCCTTGACAGATTTAAACAGGGTATCTGAATCTGTGAATTGGAGCTAATAAAAACCACAAAACAACTCATGAACAGCAACATTTTGGTCAACAGTACGAAAACAGACATCTGCTCTCTAATTGATATAACGGATGTCTCGTCCAACATTAATGTATATAAATCACAATCTTTTATTTGTTGAATCAAAATTCTCTGAAGAGACATGCTTATCAATTTTATAATTTCATTAATTATGTCATGAGACATCCACCTGTAACTAGTCTGATTAAGCCATAATTTCGGATCGGGTACATCCTCGGAACGTAATTTCAGAAGATTTACAAAATTAGAAGACTCATCAACATGACCACGTAAGGCCAATCCTTGGCAAACCAAGAACAATATTGAAGTAAAAATTTTTCTTAAACAAACAGTAGCGGCCTGGATTTTTTTTTTTTTTTTTTTTTTGCTTTAGAATGACTAACTGATGACAGAATATTTACTCCTTTTTCATAGAATTATTTGTACTAATTGAATACATATGAAAATTATTTTTTTCATGAGATTTGAATCGTCTTAGAGCAACGGGCCAGTTCTTAAAGCCGTAATTAACGAATGTATTATACGAATCCTTGTTCGCAGTAACAGTTTTTGGAGGCAATCTCTTGTTTTCACACATAGACCTACACAAAAAACAATAAATTCTATTATCTTTTTCGTCATACTGAATCCATCCATGTATATGTTTTCACTCAATGTTTTTTAAAAGTCCTGCCCCTGCGGCTGCCACTTTCAGTACCGGTATCATTTTTCGTGGAATTACCAGAAATAGTCTAACAGAGATTTTATTGTCACAAGCTGCCGAAGATGGATGGATCACTTTTAGTGCTACACGCTGTCGATTCGAGATCACAATCACCATCACGATTATCAGTCGAAGTCCTTTTGTAATTCACTATATACTTATCCATTTTAACAAGCAAGATATGAAGACATAATATAATTTCAAGCATAAGTGACACAGGTCAAACAGAACACAAACTAACGTCTAGCGGTCTACACGTTCTGACTTCTAACTACTTCGTTCAATTGTTGAAGTCTGGAAATTCAAATTCAGTATAAGTTACACTATATCCTACGTGATTTCACAAGAAAAAATCTCTCGCTGGCTGTTGCGTTGATTGTTGCAGAGCTGCCAATTAAAGCACAAAGAACTTCGCCAAGTTTTTATAAGTACTGACCATTTACTGAATGTTTTAGCTAGAAGGGATGGGGCACTACTCTTCGCAGCAGGTATGTTGGCTCACTGATAACGTATGTGGTTGTGTCAAAAGGTTATCCTAAAAGAAACCGTTAATTAAATTCGTAGTATAAACGTTTTCATCGTATCGTACCCAACCGGCTTCATTTCTAGTTATTTAATACAATAATTAAAGGTTACCGCCTTCAGTTTACATTATTGACTTAACAAGGGGCATTCCTTTAATATTCGGACTATTTAGAAAACGGTCACCTCACTTACCTATATTTCAACGTGGATTTTAATTCTTACGAATTCAGTTAGCCGTTTGTTTTAAGATAATCTTTTTATAGCGAAGTATTACAAAAGCCAGCCGCCCATCGATGCGATGAGTGAGTCGATTTTAATTACGATCAAGAAGCAAACCTTTATAGTGCTGGTTGGGTACGATGAAAACGTTTATATTTCTTTTTACAGAATAGTAACGTAAAGAAAGAATAATACTACAATGGATCCTACAATGATGCTATGTTTTAGATTTGCTCCAATAACTCCGTCGAAGTTCAGAGGTCATTTTCTCATATGAAATATGTGTTATCTGACAGGAGACTCAACATGATCCCAGAGAACTTAAAAAAGCATTTGATTGTCGTGTGCAACGAATAAGGCATTGCAATACATAGGCCTTTTAAAAACATTTTCACTTTTGTGTCAAGTACAACACTAGCATTTTATTTAAAACTTTAAAGTTCTTTAAAATATGACGATTGAGTTATTGAATAGTGTAATCTAGAAAATAAATGGGTCTAGTGTAAAGTTTTTGTAATTGCCTTTTATTGCGTATTTTAGCTATTTATAATGCCTTTTTTTTGCCTGCATATTTTAGCTATTTATGATGCCTTATTGCCTGCCTATTTTAATGATTCATAATGCCTAAACTTCCGGTCTCTGGTCATCACACTGCACTCAAAAGAAGTGAGCCTTTTTTAAGTTCATTTTTTTATTTTATCCATTATTTCGTCATATATGCAATCAATAAAGTCAATTTGAATGGTTTTGGATAGCTCTGTGAATGCTTTTCCTAGTTCCTCCCAATGGTGACGTAAATCTTCGTCGTGATGGAAAATGTGAGTTACAATTTATATGTAATTCCCCGATTGAACGAGAGCTCGCTTTCATCGTGTCCTCGAAAATTTAAATCTTGCTTACATAACAATACTGTTATTACTGCTTCATCAAACAGCCGTCTCATAATTTGTCTTGCAACCCTCTGTTGTTCAGACAACATTTGCGAAATTGGATAATTCTTTTCAAGTCTCTTTAGATTTACCCAGTAACAGATATGATATTTTGAAATTTCATGTTTGTTAATGGCTTTCGATAAATTTTGGATGTCAAAATAACCAACACAATTCCAAGTACCTTCTTTAGATGACAATAACAAACATGGCCAACAGTACATCTTAGTTGTAACGTCACTTCCTGTTAGCCATTTATGTGTTTCATTCTATGAACGATTAAATTTTCTTGCACCTTTAGCACTGATTTTATGAATAATAGAGCTTAATACAGGAGTGAGTCGTCCATTGTCTTCTCTTTCCAATGTCATTACGACGCGAAACGGACAACGTAACAGTTCACTTATTATATCAGTCATTGTAACTATAATATTATTGTTATCACTGTATATTAACTATAAATCACCAAATTTACAAAATATTAATATACAGCACGTAGATGTTCTTAACATAGACGGAGAGAGAATCTTTTCCTTGGGGAGACAAAGCAAAACCATAGAATCCCCATATAACAGGGTTATGGGGGACATCATTTACCTCCTCCAGCCGTTAGAGCTTGACTGTGGTAAGTATATGGAAATATGATCATTTAATAAAGATATTTTCGGGGGCATTTTTCTTAGTGTTAATCCATATCTGCGATGTTTCGGACCGAGTTATATAGGGCTTGAATAAGAAGCGGTTATTGGAATAAGGGCCGAAGTCCAAGTTTTTCCGAAAATGTTTTTTTTTAGTACAATTTACTCTCAAGGCGTACATTATGCACTAGTAAAATGACCGATATCCATATCCGTTACCATATTACAGCGGCTCAAAAATTTCAAATCCATGGAACAAGGTCCGATGTCCTGGACTTCGGACATTATTGTATTGGCTGAGCTATGAGTATGATTCGGAGAGTGTCTCATAGAGTCGCTGCAGGTGGAAAAGTGGAGATCCCAAGTGAATGGATTGAACTTGTTAAACGTCACTTTGAAGTTGTTGAAACGATGCACACTGGTTTCAAAAACTTTGATGGGTATTTCACGCAGTTTTTCAAGAAAAGCTCATCTCAAAATGATGAAGTGTTTCTGGTATCAAAATACAAGATTTTCCAATGTCATCATTTTTACAAACGCCAAGTAGAGGTTAATAAATTAATGAGCGGAAAGGTCATGAGCAACTTTCGTCTCCTTAAGAATAACGTGACTCCCAACCTTAAGGTACCACAGCTGTACCACAGGCAGTTACCCGTTAAAAGTGCAAAGGTATGTGTTGTATCTATTCATTCATTTATACTGTTCTGCCCAAAGGGAAGTCTTTCACTGCAAACCCAGCATTTTCCTATTTTCTGCCTTCCTCTTTGTCGCTTCATATGACTCATATATCTTAATGTCGTCTATCATCTGATATCTTCTTCTGCCCCGAACTCTTCTCCCGTTCACCATTCCTTACAGTACATCCTTCAGAAGGCACTTTCTTCTCAACAAATGACCCAGCCAATTTCTTTTTCTCTTTCTGATCAGTTTCAGCATTATTCTTTCTTCACCCACTCTTTGCAACAGGGCTTCGTTTCTTTTTCTGCCTGTCCATTTCACACGCTCCATCCTTCTCCATATCCACATTTCAAATTCTTATAGTGGCTTCCCTTCACTTCGTCGTAATGCCCATGTTTCTGCCCCCAGACAATACTACACTCCACACAAAGAACTTCACTAGTTCTTCCTTAGTTCTTTCTCCAGAGATCCACAGAAGATGCTCTTTCTTCTATTAAAAGCTTCCTTTGCCATTGTTAATTTCCTTTTCACTTTTTGGCAGCAGCTAGTTAGGCCTACTGATTTTAGTACACCCCAAGTATCTTAAGCTGTGCACTTGCTGTACTGCCTCATTTGGATTCGCAAGTTTGCCTTCTTTACTGTTCACACCTCTGAAGTAACGGATAGCGCGTCTGGCTGCGAAACCAGGTGTTCCGAGTTCAATTCCCGGTCGGGGCAAGTTACCTAGTTAAGGCTTTTTCGGGGCTTTTACCTCAACCAATAGGAGCAAATGCTGGGTAACTTTCGGTGCTGAGCCCCGGACTCATTCACCGGCATTATCACGTTCATATCATTAAGACGCTAAATAAAATAAGAAGTTGATAAATTACCTAATGAAATAAAAAAAACCTTCTTTACTTTTCTTCCTATGACCATGGTCTTCGTCTTGTTAGCATTTATCTTCATTCCATACGGCTCACAGCTGTCATTTAGCTCCAGCAGCATTTCCCTTAGTATCATCTTCTCTTCTGCTAACAACGCCATATCATCAGCGAATCTAATACACTTTATTCTTCTTCCTCCTACTATCAGTCCTTCCATTCATGTACCTAAACTCCTGAAATATCTTTGAGAGAATCCACAACAGTATTTGCAGAGTATTAAGGGTGAGGAAGGTAGCAGAATGAAGGCAGTGATTAAGAACAGAAGGCAGTTTCTCATTACATTTTTAGTAGGTTATTTTACTAGACTTTATCAACATCTAAGGTTATTTAGCGTCTGAATGAGATGAAGGTGATAATTTCGGCGAAATGAGTCCGGGGTCAAACACCGAAAGTTACCCAGCATTTGCTCATATACCGGGATTCGAACCCGGGCCACCTGGTTTCGCGGCTATACGCGCTAACCGTTACTCCACAGGTGTGGACTTCTCATGACATTGAAATAGTTTCTTAATTATAAGCATTATTATTAATCATATTGGTGTCATATCATGTTTTTTTCTAGACATTAAGCTTAAATGGTGTGTGTATTCTGAAAATATAACTTACTCAATAAATAAAATTCACTATTTTAGGTTATTGTGCCGGTTACTTGACTAGTAAAACAATGTAATAAGGACCCAAGTCAACCACTTATCATCGTATTTATTACCCATACTATTAAACTCACACGTGAGTATTCATTATCAGTCAGAGTGGTGCACTATGACTTACAAGTATGCAAATTTTTGTCAATATTGGTCTTATTATTTAGGAGATGTGATGTTTTTTCATCTCCTGACAAATATACTTCTGTAGACTTCGGTCCTTACGTAACTTAACGATAGGTCTACTACAAATTATAATAGGGCATAACTTAAAACAAGCTTCCTCTTTTTCTCTCTCCGTACAAAAAAACATGCATACTTCAATAAAACAACGTATAAGTGCTAACAGAAACTCTTTTATATGAAGTTCACCTTCCAGAAGATATCATATGATATGTAAACTCTAATTATTTTATTTAATCTCGTCTTTAAGTTTACACATTATACCGGGATTATTTTTCTTTTTTTTTTCTGCATTTTGTGGAGTATGTTATTCATATTTCTCCAAGTGACGGCCTGAACACCAGCAGACTTCTAACACATGAGTACATGCTGTCAAATGAGGCACAGAAATTCTTATACATTCAGATTTGAGAAATTGTATTGTGGAAGGTGATAAATCGAAGTCTGTTTTCCTGATCTAGATGAGGATTTTCGCCATTATCAATTTGCAGCCAGAATTTGCATAGTCACATTCCTCGGATTCGTTGGTATATTTTTTTACTAAATTTAAATATTTTGAATATTGGTCAGAAAGGAGATAACCGTATGTAATTTTGTACAATTGTTACTCTTGGTCCATGAGGCACAGTAGGCAATACCTGCCTGAAATCTCCTTCCAAAGCTATAATTTTTCCGCCAAATGGCACATTCTTCTTCATTGCATCATTGAACAGACAAGTTATATACATTATCGCATGCATATTAGCCATAGATACTTCATCTCAGATCATTGTGTTTTCTGAACGAATATGAGAAGCTTCGTTGCTGTTCACTTTTACACCTGATAAAGATCCTTCATTAAAATATTTAGAGGTAACTTGAATAGACTATGTGCAGTATAGCCTTAACCCATTACTGCATAGCGTCCTAAAAATGGGACGTGCGTAAAATACTGATTTCTAAGGAACTTTTTCTTGTTTAGTACAGTTGGAGGCATTGTTTAAAAGGTAAATTATTACATTGTATTATGGTATTGCAGTGTTTGAATTCCGCGCGAACATTTGTTCACACCAGCTAATTTTTTACAAGATGGCAGGATAACAGTATTTTGTGACGCACCGCGTGTAAGTTCATTCTTAGTTACTCCGTTAAGGGTGGTACAGACATCTGATTTTTATTTTCACTTAATGAGTTGAATACTTCAGTTTTCATGTGGTATATAACAACAATAAAATTTTCTTATGTGTTGCTAGGTACAAGGTGAAATAAAGTGCCGTCCTAAAAATAGGACGCCATGCAGTGTGCACTCCTGTAGTATTCTATAATATGTACAGTATATGGTTTCCATTACATAGTTTTATTTCCAGTCTAACCGTGAGTGAAATTCTGGGGTTAATGGAAAATCAAAATAATAATAATAATGAGAGTCTAATATATGGACCCCTCTAGAAGATTTCCATTATACAAATAAATACGATGATAAATCGGACGACGAGCATGAGGCTTATTTGAATAATCTTGGCGGTAAAATGCTACTTAGTAAAGCGGAATTACAAAAAAAAAAAAAAATATGTAATGATGATAATGTAGATGACATTGTTGATGAAAGTATGCCAGAGTCTTCTAACATAAAAGCTGCAACAAATGATTTTGAAAGTACATTAGACACAAAATGGAGCTGAGGTTTCTCGCACAAGTTATTGCCGTCCGAAAAGAAGGAAGCTAATATATGAACATTTCCAAGACAGGGAAGGTAATTCCAGGTAGAAGGCCATCATACTACTACAACTACAAGTACTATTATTACTACTATAACCACCAACGTACCGCGCCGTGGCATTGTGGTCTAAGGCATCCTGCCTCGGACTCGCGTTACGGAATGCGCGCTGGTTCGAGTCCTCGTGGGGGAAGAAATTTTCTCATGAAATTTCGGCCAGTGTACGGGACCGGTGCCCACCCAGCATCATCATGCATTTGTGGAGCTACGATAGGTAGCGAAAATCCGGTTTCGGAAACCAGCTATAACGGCTAGGGGGGAATCATCGTACTAACCACACGATACCTCCATTCTGGTTGGAGGATAGTCCACCTCTGTTTCGGCATGTGGACGTGAGACCAGCAGCAGGCTGGTCGGTCTTGGTCCTTCATGGGCTGTAGAGCTACGAATTTTTTTACAATCACCACCATCAACACGAACGCTAGCAGCAGCAATAGCACCACCATCACTAGCAGCAACAGCAGTACCAGCGCTAGCACAGAAACAGCTGCACCAGCGTTGGCAGTACCGATATTAGCAACAGCGGCAACAACAGAGTGGTGGTCCATCTTCGCTTATTTTCTTGATGTTGCCGTAGTAAATGCTTTGTTTCTGTACAGAAAATGAAGCCTCAAAACTCTTCAGAACCGCTCCTCAACTTTTGCCGTCTCCTGGCTTTTACAGTACTGAAAAGACATGGGGTGAGTTCCCACTAAGGAAAAATTGTTCCCATTCCATCAGGAGACATAAGATTTGATGGTCGACACCACTGGCCGTTGAGAATGAAACTCAGCGAAGGTATGCTAATTGTACAGGGAAAGCAAAGTTCATCTGCAGCAAGTGTCAAATTGGACTCCACCCTAAATGTTTCTACCCTTACCACACAAAATAGTGTTGTGCAATGCGCAGGTTTGTGTGGGGAGGGCAGTTGAACCATTGATTCTAATATGTGTATATGTATTTTCTACGTAATAAATACATAAATACTATTTGAACTAAAAGAGGGGTTATTCTATTCAGCTACTGTATCACTGACCACTATGCACAGCGTCCTATTTATGGGACGGTCCTTAATTTTTATCCCAGAAAGTAAATAAAGATAAAAATGGTAAGAAATCATTCTTAAGTCACAAACTAGCAAACTTAAACTCAGAAACGATTTTTTTCAAGTCATTAATAACTTTATGCAGTAATGGGTTAAGGTAGTAACATTGTTGCGGTAATAGTTAATGCAACAGAAATTACATTTAACCCCAAATTTATGGAATTATGAGTCAAACATCGGTAAACGAAGCATATCTCAATGCCATTTAAATATTCGCTCTTGCATACATGACATACGTATATTTTTTAAAATGCAGGCAGTAGGCCTTTGATGATAAAAAAGGAGGAGAGTTCGACCGGCACCTTCAATCGGAACTCGGCATAACTCAGATGGAAAGAGCACTCAGCGCCCAAAGCTGAGAGTCCTAGTTTCGATTCCCTGTGCCGGAACGAATTTTTCTTCAAAAATATAAATCCAACTTAGTTTAAACGAATTCTCGGGTTTACACAGTACAAAGTCATAGCAAACACAAAATTAAGAAAACAACATATTTTCTTCGTTCATAATTTTAGCACTCAATAAGTTACCTTCTATAATCATGTAGGTCAGCGACCGCGAAATGGCACTCGGTGAGTGTATAAAGTATTTCCCCTTCGTTACCCCTACTATCACTTTCTTAAACTCACCCCGCTACGCGCACTGTTTACGAAACATTACATAGTTTCCAAGTAATCAGTGAAGTACTACGTTACTTAAGGCGTATGGCAGAGACAAAGAGAAAATATTCTTACCGTAAAGAATGAGAATTATATTATTTTTGTGTTGAACAAAATGAAAAAGCGTTTTGTTTGATATTTGTGTAGCAATTCGCTTTATTGTACATTTTAACATCAGACGACACTTCAATACGAAGCATTCCAAGAAGTATGGAAAAAAGTATAGTCTAATTTCAGGTATTATTTATGAAATAGCATTTCTGTAGAATTATTGTAACTGTAATAAAATAAACATATAGGTTATTACGGAATTAACTTATCAGTTAGTATTTAGCGGCTTTAAATGATTGTTTACTAATAAATTTAACGATTAGCGTAATGTAATTCTATACGACTTTGTATCAACATAAGACTTTGTTATCTACTATAGAAGACAAGAGAGAAAATAGTTGTTAGAAAGTCTAAAAAGGTAAAACACTGAAAAAAAATCGCACAAGTAGTGAACAAACCACCGCACAAAAATTGATTCATGTCAGCTACCGCTTTTCAAACTGTATTGCGAATAGAATGAAACCATTCGTAATGGGGAAGAATGTTAAATAAGGGAAATCCGGAGCATATGGGCACCTTAGTACTATTTCGGGTGCAATATCTCTCGGTTTTTTGTAATAATTAATTTCACAGCTGGGATATGTTTGTTAACAATTTAGCTATAGCTATATAGCTATATAGATATTAGATATATAGCTATATAGATATTATATAAGAATTCTGACTGCTTACTTCTAAACGCATGCAAGTAAAACTGAAAAATGCGAGTTAAAGTATTTTGCCCATATTCCCCCCGAGTGTGGGGGTAAAATGGGCATTAATGATGTGAATTACAGTCAACTGAAAGAAGTGAAAAAGCACATAATATACTTGAAAATATAACTGTAATAACTATGTTATATATTGCATATGCAATTTGTGATGGTTATTGCGTAACGCCTTTGACAGGTGATGTGACTCTTTGGCGATGAATGACGTTTGGAGATTCTATAACATTTGAATCAATGGAAGGCATTTTATGAATTGTGGGTTTGTCATCTGATGCTGCAGTGCCAATGTAAGTATAATCAGGAATGATACTCATGTGCACTGGAAAAGTGCTGAAGCTCGGGAGGCATTTACAACCAGACATACATTGAAACATCTGTCCCATGCTTGTTTGACAATGGAAGCAAACTCGACCTTCGTAAAAGTTCTCCTATGTTGCCTGAAGAAAGCTGTATCACCACTGTTGTAAGCTTTTCTCAGAGGAAAAAACAGACCCTTATCTGCTGATTGAAACCAGGCTGTGGTGTGTGAAGGAAGACAAAACATGCATAATCCGTTTTCTACTGCAAAATTAAGAGTGTCAGGATTACAACTATGTTAATCACGTCCACCTACTATCAAAATTGCAGATGCATGCTTACTGATGTTGAAATAAGCAACGAAGTTCTTGATTATTGCGAAAAATATACGAGGTGTGATAATTAAATTCCGAGATTGTGTCTGCTGTGGGCGAAGGGTTCACGTGATTGACATGTGTGCGCAGCAGTGACACTAGACGACCTTGAATAGACATGACACAAAGTTTCGAAGAGCTATCTTCATTGCGACCTGTGTTACACAAGGTTTTGTTAATACGTGCATCCGCGCATTTGCGAAATCACGATGGACTCGAAACAGGAACAGAGAGCCAATGTCAAATTCTTTGGGAAATCGGCAACTGTAATCCATGGAATGTTGAAGGAAGTCTACAGGAATGAAGCAGTATGTTAGGTGAGGTGTTTTGAGTGGCATTCGCGTTTCAGAAATGGCAGAACATCGCTGAAGAACGACGAGAGGCCAGTCGACCACACACGTGCAACACTGCTGAAAAGTCGAAAAAATTCAATAAATTGTACGGAATGATTCTCACGTCCATTTTGAAAATGAACGACCACGACTCTGGACAAAGAACAAATGGATGCTCCATGACGACACGGCGCCAGCTCACAGAGCTCTCGTAACACTCCAGTTTTGCATTCGTAATAAGATGTTCGTCGTTCCTCACCCCCGTATTCACCAGATTTGGCCACCTGCGACTTTTTTTTTTGTTTCCGAAGATGAAATTCAAGCTAAAAGGGTCACCGCTTTGTCACTGTGGAGGAGATCCAATGCGAATCGCAGAAGGTACTAGACAGGCTTCAAGAACGCGACTTCCAGGGGACATTGCAAAAATGGCAGACACGTTGGAATCAGTGTATAGCTGCCCAAGTGGACTACTTTGAAAGGGATGGCAGCCAAATTTAATGAGGTAATTTTATTTCCACTTATGGGACAGTTCTCGGAATTTAATGATCAGACCTCGTTTCTCCGTTATGTAGGCAGATTGCTTGTTGAAGTAGGCTACACCTTACTGACAGCAGGCAGCTGTTCTTTCAGTCCTTATTGTCCTTACTCCTTTTATAATGATGCTTGTAGGAGAGTAATTCCCTGCTCCATGGAAGCAGGCCACAAGGGTAATGGTTTTTCCCTTTTCTTTAGGGTAAATGCAGTTCACCACTTTGTGTTCTTTGGGTGCAATGAAATCTTTCGCTCTTGTAATCATTTGTAGGCCATTTTCATCAAGATTGAAGAGTCATCTTTATGAAGTGTAATGCTTGCCCATATTCCCCGGAACATTAGCTCCCATATTACCCCGACATGTAGGGTTTATTTTCAACAGTTGGCACTACCGTAAACTACTCACAAAACAACGTCTGACGCAATAGAGCTGCAGTTCAAAATGTGTATTCTGTATGTATACTATTAGATTTAAACTATTTTTCTAAAGTTCATGTGTAAATCTATTTCATATAACATACCTACAAGAAGTATTGTGAAATTTTATTATACTTGGAAGTCAATACTTACGTTTTAGATGGCTGTTTTAAGAACAATACGAGACAATACTGCACAGCGCGCTTCCCACTGCAACCATTACGATACTCTCACTTTAAGGTGCGTACACACTTAGCTAACGAACAACGAAAGAATGATCAAGCGAAATTTCGCTGTTCGTTCGCTATTTGGAGCAACGTACAAATCTTCAGTAAATGGTCGGAAAACATTCACGTTCGCTGGTTATCCGCAATAATGGCAGACGAAAATATAATTATAGCAAGTGCAGCCGTTGTTATTATAAGCAGTTTAATAAAAAGAAAGTTAAAAAACAAAACGCGATGGTGGCAGACGCCACTCTACGAAAATCGCAATCAATATAGAGACACTAACTTGCTTCATGATTTACGTCGAATGGAATCGGGACAGTTTCACAACTTCTGTCGCATTTCAGAAACAGACTTCGAAATATTACGTGCAAAATAGGGCCAAAAATTTCCAAGAAAGACTCAGGCTGACGAAAAGCAAAACCTATTCAGGAAATGCTAGTATTAACACTTCCGATATATTGCTACAGGAGATTCGTATAAAAGATTAATGTATTTATTCAAAGTGTCGAAACAGCTGATTACCAGGATTGTTCCAGAAATATGTACAGCTATAATTGAGGAACTGGAAGATTTTATTAAAGTACGACTTCAAGACAGGGGAAAGTTTCAATATACGGATACCTCACTGACAATAATTATCTTAAAATTCTAAAAGAGAGATTTGTCTGTGTTTGTCGAATCCGCATCATGCTTACGAAAAGGCACTTTTCAGTGCCAATAATTTATTTTGTGTGCACAATGTTGGAGCTTTTTTTTGGGGGGGGGGACTTCAATTTGTCCAAAAGGAACGACATATGTTTATACGCGAACTAAGTTGACTCGTACACTTCATCACTCCCCATTCCAGATCTTTTTGTGGACTTCTGTCTTCCCCTCCTCGGAATGATGTCAGTAGGGACTCAGTTTTCTTTTTGACTTCTGCTCCCTACAATAAACAAAACATATGTACCCACTGAAGATAAATAAACAAAAATAATGTTCAAATTTTGCACGTGTTTGACTCGCTTACTTTACAGCTGAACATCTTTTCAATAGCTTCCCAAACATTAAGTTTTCTTACTTTATTGTGGTAAGTAGGATGCTTGGGATTCCATAAAGTTTCCTGCTCCCTATATGCATTAATAAGATTTATAACAGCGTCTTCCGTCCACTCCAGTTACGACACCCTGTTGGTGAAATTGAACTAACCGCTGCGTTCTGCTACGAACTACAAGCTAGTGGCAAATCCCGTCCATAACGAATACCAACTTCCTTTGATGTACCGACAAGCGACGGATCACTTCCGAAGGGAAACCAAACGATCGGTTGCCTTTGCTGCGACGTACACACGTTCCAATTTCAATCAGCGAATGCGTTCGTTTGTCGTTCGTTCGTTGTTCGTTCGCTAATTGTGTACGCACCTTTATACTACCTATTATTAGCGAATAAACATAAATCTTTGCAAGAGTTTCGACATGAAAACGTAATATTGCCCATATTCCCCACGTGCCCATATTCCTCCGAATTCCCCTACTGTTTAGTTTAAGCTGCAAAAGATGCTTGCCCTAACATAGTCGAAGAATTCAAGTGCATCAGTTTGTCACCTTACACAGTGGTAGTTAGTTCTGATGTAGAGGCACACTTAATGAATGAAATACAAACTATGATGTGGTACTCCTTGGCACTAGATGAAAGTAGGGTAGAGTGGGACAATTTCGATACAGGTACAATTCTGATAAATTTAAGGATTTTCCCGCTTTCTCGCTTGCACTTGTTGGTAACACTGTTTTCAGAACGTCACATTATACATTGTACCTTTGTGTGTTCGCTGTCCAATTTTTGTGTTCTTGTGGCAGAAACTTGAGGATATACAAGCTTTTAATAACTGTAAGGTAACTATTTATGTGTCTAGTTTTATGCTGGTGTAAGAAATGACGTTTGTAATGCAAGAGTTGTCGTTCTTCATTGTTGCTTTAAAATAAAAGTCTGTGATTCAGAAGACAGACATGTTAGTTATTAGTGAGAGGCGTTGGTGCTGCCATCTCTTGCATTCCTGAGGATTAACATAGCCTCTTGATTTGAACAGGCAACGGTACATTTTCGATAAGCTTTTTTAGTACAACTTCGATATAAGAGTACAATTTCGATAAGCATTTTCTTTCAATTAACCTCTTATTTTCTTTACACCGCCTCTTTGACTAGCGATTAGATCCTCTAACTTTACTTCCGCATGTATCCGGTTCGATCCCCGACTATCTCAAAAATAATATTTTGAGGAATTGTGGGTCTGAAAGGGAAACTAATGACAAGATTATGGTAAATTTGTTTTCAGAGACGGACCAAGAGAGCATTTTTATTTACAGATGCACGTAAACAGAACCTGAATAAAATCTATTTGCGCTGGGATGAAAAAGATATGAACCAGGCAATATCAAGTGTGATGGAAGGACATCTGTCAATTCTTGCAGCATCTCAACATTATAATGTACCATTTTCAACATTGCATGGGAAAGTGAAGGTGAGGAAGGAGATAGCAGCAGGTCTGAATCCTGTGGTTAAGAAGATTGGTCATCCGTCGATTCTGTCGCTGGAAATGGAACAAGATTTGGTGGAGAGACTGCTATGTCTTGAAGAAAGAGGTTTAGGACAAACAGCACTACAAGTGAGGCGGGCTGCTTTTCAGCTTACAGAAGCCTTAGGAATTAAACATAACTGGAATTCTGAAGACAAAGTTGCAGGTGTAGATTGGTTCCGAGCTTTTCTAGAACGTAATTCAGGTTTAAGTCTCCGAAAACCTGAAGGTCTCTCTCGTGCAAGAACTGAGGGGTCTCTGCAAAGAGGAAGTAGATCACTATTTCAGTATTCTAAAATAAGTACTGAATGACTACCAGCTTTTTGATAAACCCCACTGCATTTACAACATGGACGAGTCCGGCTTCCTCCTGAACAACAGACCATTGAAGATAGTAAGTAAGAAAGGAAATCGTGAGGTCATTTCACTTACAAATTTTGAACGTGACTAAAATGTAACAGTAGTGGCATGTTGCAATGCAGCTGGCGCATATATTCCTCCTATGGTTATTTTTAAAGGTGTTAGGAATAGCATCATGTACAAAGATGATTTACCTCCTGGATCAGTCGTTGAAATGAGCGACTCGGGTTACATAAATGAAGACTTCTTCATCAGGTGGCTTAATCACTTTACTAAGGTCAAGCCTGATGACAAAATTCTCATAATCCTTGACAATCATGGCAGTCACACCAGTGTAAGGGCTTTGGACTTTTGTAAAAAAAAAACAACATAGAACTCCTTGGACTGTTCCACATACTACGCATGTCCTCCAGCCCTTGGATAGGACATTGTTCAAATCACTGAAGAGTGTATACCATAAGAAGGCTACTGCATGGATGCATCAGAACACAAACGAAACTATAAACAAACAAAGGTTTTGTAAAATATTCACTGCTGCGTGGAATTTAACAGCATCTGTGGGATCTGCTTTGAAAGGATTCGCTTGCACAGGAATAGTGCCGTTCTCTGACAGCATTGTTCCTGAAGAAAAATTCTCTCCCTCACTGTTGTTCAAACCGTCATCATCAACAGATAGGCCAACAACTTCTGCCCAAGCTTCACAAAGTACTTCTGGTTCCACGCTGCTGTTCAAACCATCAACTTCCACAATCACTACTCCCATCAAAACTTCACCAAGCACTCCAAGTTTTGCGAAAGATATGCAGTCACCTACGTCGTCACCCCAAGAAGTAGTGCATCAAGTTATGCCATCACCTGAGAAAACTATTTCCATAGGGAGGAAAAGAAAAAATTAGACTGCATGACTTCTTACCAGTGAAGAAAACATGAAGAAGATCAAATGCAAAAAGATTTTGATCGAAGAGAAGAATCAGGAAACCGATTCGGCGAAGAAGATAAAGAAAGGAAAGAAGGTGTTGATCAAGAATATCACAGACAAGTCACCAGTTAGAGAAGATAACTGTGGATTTTGCTCTTTAAACTATTACAGTCCTAAATCTATTGCAAAAGGTAGCTGGATTTGCTGTCAAATGTGCAATGTGTGGTTCCATAAAGTGTGTGTGAATGCAAGTGGAAAGAAACAATTTATTTGTGGAAAATGCCTATGATAGGCTTATTATCATCTGTGTGTGAAATCAAATGCAAAGAAAAAAATTATTTGTGGAAAATGCCTATGATGGATTTATTATCAACTTGTATCAAAATTGTACCACCTTCTATCAGAATTGTACTTACAGAGGTATATTTTCGATAATTTTCACGAAAAATTTCAAAATGCTCCCTAGTTAAATAAAATGTCAACTTTCTTTGGGTTATTATTTTGTAAGTTCAATAAATGTCACACTGTTCCTGTGACTAAAGATACAAGCGTTTCATTAATTATTTTGGAATTTAAAACCAGTTTTACACAGAAGTATCGGAATTGTACTACCTTACCCTACAGATAATAAAGATATTGCTCAATTAGCCATATTTATTATCATTAACGTTTCAGATGATAATGCTACGCCACTAATGCAGACTGTGACTGTACTTAAGTCGAGTGGACGTTCATTGTCTTAGTGTTGTGTATACGAATAAAAAGTGGAGTGAGTTTGCCACTATGCTTCCCCTTCAGTATGACTCCCGACTCATGATGTAAGCTATGCCAATTTCCAAAGACTTCTCCACAACAACACATAAAAATAAAATACAACCTATTAATTCAACTTTATCAGTTTTATATTAAAATAATTGACATAATCTGCTCACTTTTTATTACATTGAAATATCTTGAGACCTAATGGAGCTACGATACTGTACATAGATATAACCTCGTGGCATTACGCATTATTGATTGAGTCAAAATTTACTTCATTCGGTAAATTTGGACCAAAATTATGAAGGAAAATCGCTCAAATACATGTTCCATAACTGTGGTCCAATTTGACCGAATCAAGTAAATTAGTAGAGATCAATCGAAAATGCGTAACGTCTCGATTGTTTTAAGCCCAAATATGGAATACATCTACGTGATGAATTGCGAAAGAGATCGTTTGACTCCTGGTGTCAGTTGCCTCATAAGGGGAAAGGTGTAGTCATCTATGAAGAATATCCAAGAGCCAATTCATGGGTCAGCACCAAAAGGAATTTGTCGTCTTCAGAATATATTAATGCAATCAAGATGTCCTGCAACCTTACTGCAGTGCGCTCCGTTCCTGGCAGAGCTTTCAGCACGACCCGTTGCCGTCAACCAGGCTGCAACGAGACGGAAACTCTTGGCCACGTGTTGGGCTTTTGTCGGAAAGGAGAGTTATTGCGTAACAACAAGCATCATAGAGTCCGTGGAGCTATCGCTTGTCTTCTTCGGAACAAGGGTTGGGAAGTTCATGAAGAGGTCCACTGCATTTCTGAAGACGACTCTCACAGAAGAGCGGATATAATAACAATAAACAGGCAACAACAAAAGGCTATTATCATAGATCCAACTATACGCATGGAGAGAGATCTAAACCAAGCTCATCAGGTTGATCAGGAAAAGAGGGCCATTTATGAAACTTGTATTCCCTACCTTAGTGCCAAGTATAACATTCCTCTCTTCAATTGGTCAGTGATAGGTTTATTTTTTGGTGCTCGGAGTTCTTTACCAAAATTTACATATCATTTTTTAAAACAATTATCAATATCATCTTTTGAAATTAAAAAAATCATCTCGCAAATTCTCAAAGATTCCCTGCAGATTATACAATTTCATTTATAAAACTCAGAAGGCCTTGATTAAGGATATGCTAATTTTAAATAAAATCTTTTTTTTATTAGTATAATTTAGTCATCTTCTAAGATTTTATTTTACAATTGATAATCAATGGTGCTTAATTATTACATTTTATTTTTATAACACTATTCATATTTAATTAATTGTATTTGTTTGCTATTCATTTCCGGATCCTTGTGGTCATCCTTAATTAAGGCCGGATGAGTTTTTCTCTCTCTCTCTCTCTCTAGCTCCATTAGATCTCGAGATATTTCAGTTTAAGTAAAAGGTGAAATTATTTTCCAATTATTTTAATATATACATGACTTCGATGTGCAAACTGTTCAATATATTTACACTTAATGGCAAAAAAAAAAAAAAAAAAAAAAAAAAAAAGGCCACCGACAATTTCTAACCTCAAGCTACATAGCATTGCTCATGCTCGTATCGTCAAAGCCGTAGTTCACCAGGTAACATATAATTAAACCATTTAAATTTGCTGTATTTTGTTTAAGTGTCTAAAATATGTTATAAAATCGAATGGAACGTTGATTCTAGATACATTAGGGCCTCTGAAGAGTGAAATAATAATAAAATTGATAGAAACAAAATCAACCGAAGCGAATATGAACAGGAAGACCACGTATTATGCCGAAACGGTAATAACAGTCTCAGTAGCGTAAGTCGTCATGGCATTGGTCTATTGAACAATTTAATAGTAGTACCTGAAAGTTCGAATCTCCCACAATCTTCTTTCTCTAATTACAAATTTGCCATCATATATGTCTCGCAAAGCTATATTTATGTGGCGACATTGCTTAAAATGTGCCCAAACTCTCTAATACATACTAAACCTCCCTCTCTCTTCCAAGCAATACTCCTACCTGTTAATAAAACGTTGTGTCTCGTTATAATAATAATAATAATAATAATAATAATAATAATAATAATAATAATAATAATAATAATAATTTATTTATTTATACTGGCAGAGTTAAGGCCCTAGGGCCTTCACTTACACTCAAACAGGTCACAACGTATCCAAGCAGTTAAAATTTAAGAAAAAGTTAAAGAAGAGAATACTAACATATTACAAAAAAATAATAGCATAATAAAATCGACACTAGACAACATGAAAATAATACCATAATAGAAAAAAAAGAAAGCAAAATACATTGGAATATAGTAAAATCAACTCATTTAGTACAAATAGTTAATATGGAAAAGAATATAACAAAATGGAATGTAATAAAATAATAATAAGAAAGAAAAGAAATACGAAATATAAATAAAATTCACAATAAAACGGCTATGATAATAAATTCATCGGCTGATAAAGAGAACAAAATGGGGAAAGGAAGGAAAGAAATATATAACCTATATCTTTACAAAACTATCGCAGAGAAAAGGGCTTATAACTGAAAGGTATCCGAATTGAAAACGTGCAATTTTAATTATTTTTGAAACTAGACAATGTCCGATAATCTCTGACATTTTGAGGTAGAGAGTTCCAGAGATGAGCTGCAGAGACGGTGAAAGATGAAGAGTAGAAGCATAACTCAAAATTTTCTCGGGCTTCCAGCCAGGTCATAATTTGGTGATCCACCGACGTTTCGAGGATGTTCTTCTTCCTCATCTTCAGGGTTAAATGATATCTAAGTTTTTTTTTATTTTAAGTTGGGGAACTTAATTGAAGTGAATTTTTATGGCAGGCAGAATAACTGTCTCATGCCCCCATGTTTTAAATTACTACCAGTGCACTTCATTAGAACCCAACCAGGCACCCAGCTTTGAAGCCGTTAGCCCTGTGAACTTACAATATATTTATTTTCCCCTATTATCATATTACAGGGTTGTTATCTAAGAAATTAGCAAGTTCTTTGTGATAGTAGAAGAGAAAGAGTGGGGGAAGGGAAGTGGCCCGTGGCCCGTTTCGTTTAGAGCTCATCCCGACATTTGTCTTTGATATCTAAGGGCTTGAATGAATGAATGAGGGGGGAAGTGGGAGGAGAAACTTTAAAGGTACGTGAAAACACGTCCTTGCAAGGGGAGAGTTGGGGCTGTGAAAAACTGAATATGTGAGCTCCAAGCCTCTTGGCCACTTGTCTCACTTCGGGTTTCGCCGCCCCAGTGAAGGAGCGCTAGAAATTTCCAGTGGGTAGCCGAAAATGGACGTAACTGATTAGCTACAACATACGGAGGGGGAGGAGGGGCAGAAGTACAGCGACCTGATCCGGAGGAGAGACGCGATGGTACCAACTAGGAGGAGGAGTGATAGAAGTCTAGGCACGAAACGGTAATAGCCAGTTTAGCTGTTTGAAAATTCGAACGCGTAGGGATTAATATTAACGGCAATAGCCAATTGGCTCTTTGATGATTTATCTCAGATCAGGAGACCAGCCAATTGGCTCTTTAATGACTCCATTGATCTGTACAAGGGGACGATTGAATTCTGTTAGGGTCCGAGTTCGATGTGAATAATCATTAATTTTGAGCCATCAGCAATGTCTGGGGAAGTGAATGCAGGTCCGTGGCCCATTTCTTTTAGTGCTCATCCCGACATTTGTCTTAACGCCTTAGGAAAACCACGGAAAAACCTTAGGCAGGATGAGATGTCTCAATTTCAGAGACTAGCCAGTTGGCTCTTAGGTAAAATGACTTGATTCGATGGATGTAGACTAGCCAATTGGTTTTATTATAACTCCATCGATCAGCAAAACGGAATTATTGGGGACGATATGTTAGCTCAAGTTATTTAATCATCATAACGGTATTAGCCAATTGGCTTTTTGATGGTTTCTGTCAGATCCGGAGAATAGTCAATTGACTCTTCACTCTGTAGACCTGTAAGAGGGATAGAATGGATTTATAGCCCGAGTTAGAGCAGGTCATTTCACAGCGGTTGCTTAAGTCATGAATTAATAATCTACCTAAATCTGGGAGTGACACCTGCCTTCCTATTTTCCTGTCTTAAGAGAATAGCTAGTGGACCTGTCTGGTGTCTTCGCCATAACCTAGGATCATACCGGCCGAGGTCTGATATGAGCGGGTTGGGGCTGGCACGTGCGGCCTCATACAGGTTTCTAGCCACTCGAGCAAAGGGTACCCAGCTCCTTAATTTATAGTGCCAGAGGGAGGAATCAGCCGAGGAGTTGTGTGCTGATCGGCTCTTATCAGTGCGGACCGCGGCGCGAACGCGGCCGACGTGTCGTCTTGCTTTGTGCTTTTCGGCTGATTGACCGCGGGTCTCACGATGGGCTCGGCGGACGAGTTCTTATGTGTCCTCCGCTGATGACGCCCGTCGTCTGGGCGTTGAGAAATTTAATAGCCGGTGCCCACGCCGCGCTTAATTGGAGATCCGAGTCTCGACTCAGGTTACCGCGTTCCGCCGCTTTTCCTTTACTCTTCTATCCCAGTAGCCCGAACACTTCGCCAGGCTCTCGGTGTTATTAAAATTAGCCCTATGGATTTTTTTCAATACAGTGTTCAGCCAATCCGTATTTTTCGGGCTGCATTAATCTGATGCTTCTTTGATGTTCCAAAAGACGCGTAGTTATTGTGCGCCCCGTCTGTCCAATGTAAGCAGCCTCAAATTCACACGGAAAACGGTAGATCCCTAGTACTCTGAGGCCTAGATCGTCTTTAATGATCTGACCTTACTACTAATTTTCGGCGGAGGTTTGTGGATCGTCTTTTACTGATCTGATCTTACTCCTAATTTTCGGCATAGGTTTGTGAATTTTTTTATCCCATGCTAGTAGAGCAGTCTGCTTATCTTCCCTGACAACTTTCCTGTGAATAGTAGACAGGCTATGGCTAGTTTTTCCGCTTCTTGTGAGTCCGTCTGCTGCTGCTTCTTCTTGTGTCTTGCTCTATTCAAAGAGGTCGTGATGTCTTCAGCTAAAAATCCATTCTGCTGGAGGGTGAGTTTCAAGTGTTGAAATTCTGTGTCTAATTGCTCCGGGTCCGATATAGAGACTGCTCTATGGACCAGTGTTTTTAGTATGCCCATCCGCTGCGCTTTGTGATGGAAAATATTCGCGTTCAGATAGAAGTTGGTGTGTGCGGGTTTACGGTATACCGCTTAACCAAGAGATCCGTTGTTATTTCTGGAGATAAGGATGTCCAGAAATGGGGGATTACCGTCCGTTTCAACCTCCATAGTGAACTAGATCTGGGGTCGTAGACTGTTTATATGCCTGAGAATATCTGGTAATGTGTGTTGTCCATGAGGCCAGACGACGAACGTATCGTCTACGTATCTGAAGAAATGTGTAGGCTTTAATGGCGCTGTAGCCAGTATTTGATGCTCCAGATGCTCGATATAGTAGTTGGCAATGGCTGGTGAAAGTGGAGAACCCATGGCGACTCCGTCTATCTGTTTATAGTATGTGTTGTTCTGTAGAAAATATGTGGAGGTGAGAGTGTGGCGGAAAAATTCAGCGATATCCGGTGAAAATTGATCGGTAAGCAGTAGCATGGTTTCGGAGAGCGGAAACCTGGTGAAGAGGGACACTACATCGAAGCTGACTAGAAGGTCGGACGGTTCCACTTTGATGTTGTCGAGGATCTGTACAAATTGTGTTGAATTCTGTAACGGGCGCTTCTTAATTTAAGATTATAACGTATCTTTCATCTCTCGGCTACCATGGACCCTCTGCGTAAACTCTCGAGTTGTGTCATTAAATAGATGAGACAAAGTTAATAATTAACATAAATTTTAATAACTAACACAATTAAGGAAATAAATAATAATAACATGTACAAATACATGATGAAAAATAATATAACAACAAGTTAATTGTACAGCGCCGAAACTACCTATATATCAATTGCCCCAGATAACACTCACAATAACCTACAATGTATACTCTTGGTAAACGTTACACTCCTCCAAAACCATCCCCAATATAACTATATCACGCAACTACTCTGGTTAACCTAACGTGATACAATCTTACCTAACAGACACAACCATCTTTCATAACTCACTCTTACATAACCACCCATACCAGTTACAATTATATGCAATTACTTCCTGAAACACTGGCGCATACAATATACCATGTGCCATAACAACCATAGAATCTCGAATTCACCACATAATGCCATATGAACTAAACACACACCAAATGAAATCCCCGAAGATGAGTCAGAATCCTAGACACACGTGTCACTGCCATACACCCAAAATGACATAACTCGGGAATCACAATTCTCAAGCAGACTCTTACCTGCCCCATATGAACTGCCCGACAACCAGGGCAAATAAATCGGCGTCGCTCCAACGACGCCGGCTGCCAAACCGCCATATTGGGATGCACATCACTCCGCCGATGTAAATCAGCCAACTTCTTGGATGGTACTCCCATCACAACCACGATGTTTTTGTACACAAGTCCAGGAAGAAATACCATCATTGCGGTGATGCTAAGTGCCCCACTCTCAGGGCAAGTATCCCATGGCTCCGACGAAATTAACTATCTGACGCACTTTGCGAGTTTCCTACTCGCTGCGACGACGTTAACTCACTCGCCGTCAAGGCAAGAGTCGACAAGACTCCAAAAATGTTCATTACATGACGTTCCGGTCGAGAGTCCTTTCCACTTCGATGAAATTCACCATGTCGCTCGCACGGAGAGTGCCCTGCACTCCTAACTCTTACTGTGTTCACTCTATGGTGTTCTAGGCGAGACTCCATTCCAAAGGGGCCCGAACAAAACAGGAAAACACCAAAGTACGTTAGCTTCCAAACCAACCAATCACAAATCAAAGCCTCAAACCCAGGGTGTCTAAATATACATAATCGAGAATAATCGAAAATACCAAAACGCAACCTAGCGGAGAACACCAAAACCAAAACCCCGCCATCTATGAGAAAGAAACCAAAATTAAATAGAATAAAAAGAAAAGCACAAAGAATCAACAGGAAGGAAACAAAGTGACGAAAAAAACATTCGTCACAGACGAATGCTGTGCGTTACCAACATACAACTTACATAATAAATACATTGATATTCCCCACTACGAAAAGAATTTGCCTCTACCTGAGAGAGGGACCAACCTGTACAGCATCAGAATATGCGCCACAAATATAACTATGGCTCATGGCACATGGTTAACAATGCAATAAGGAAAAAAAATTAAATATAATATGCATGCATTTTAAATAAGATTTCAAGATGGATAGCGAGCGTAGGCACTGTAAACAAAGCAAGCATATCATGGCTTATCAACATCTACGGTAGGACGAAGAGAAAATCCAGGGAAACAATGACAACACATAGAGCGTGTCTACCCACATAACCAACAGGCAGATAGCACCCTCAATTACCATGACACCCTAATCCATCCGATACATCATAGTCCACCAGCAGAAAAATCACTAACTCTTCCCCTATCTCTGATATCGCCCAGCTCCAAAATTCAGTAGATTCCAGGGACACCAATTACCTGCTAACCACAGATCGCGTCCTGGAGACTCACTAACCTAAATCGCTATAAAACTCACCAACCCCCCAGGGAAATGCAAGAAAATTCTTCAGATATAGTCATGCCATAAATCCAAGTTACCGGAACGCCGTTCCCTTCTCCCAGAGCACCAAGATGACGAATCCGATCGGAAGAAGCGTACCACAATGAGCATAATCCTTTAAACCACCAACGCCTTAATCGAACCTTGATACTCGCTTCTACTCAAATATCCACCGAGCAAGAAGGCTGAGAAACGGTTAGGCAAACAAAAACCCACAAACAATCGAAAAAATAGAATGGCAAAACGTGACTCCCAACATTTGAAAACATGACTAATGAAATCTCAAAGTAAACAGAACCCACCAAAATTGATAAAATAAAAAACATGACCCAATAGTTAAAATGTCCCCACAAATGGCTAACATAACACGACAAAAAAACTGATATGACAACCCTAGACAAACCCAAATAGCAGAGGCAAAATAACCAAGGGAAAAATGACTCCATATGCAAAAATACATAATCCCATATAACCTAGGGTCACCTGTCTACTGACTGCTAACATGCCAAAAAGAACAAGCGCCATGTTCGTGAACTCACTGGTACCTCCACAGCAACAACAGCAAACAGCAAAGCTGCAAGGCCTCACAACACGTCATGAAACACAAAACCAAATAATTAATCGCTTTACCAAACAAACCAGGCCCACCACTCGGAATCCATGATGAAAATCACATTAAATAACACAATCTCAAAAATTCAACAAATGCAACCCAAGATAGACTCAACGAAAGGGTCTTAATCACGCTCTCAACCACGCTCTAGCTAAACTGTAACGGGCGCTTCTTAATTTAAGATTATAACGTTTCTTTCATCTCTCGGCTGCCATGGACCCTCTGCGTAAACTCTCGAGTTGTGTCATTGAATAAATGAGACAAAGGTAAAAATTAACATAAATTTTAATAACGAACACAATTAAGGAAATAAATAATAATAACATGTACAAATACATAATGAAAAATAATATAACAACAAGTATATTGCACAGCGCCAAAATTACCTATATATCAATTGCCCCAGATAACACTCACAATAACCTACAAAGTACACTCCTCCACAACCATCCCCAATATACCTATATCACGCAACTACTCTCGGTTAACGTAACGTGATACAACAGACACAACCATCTTGCATAACCCACTCTTACATAACCACCCATACCAGTTACAATTATATATAATTACTTCCTAAAACACTCGCGCATACAATATACATGCTATTACCCGCACCATGTGCCATAACAACAATAGAATCTCGATCTCGCCACATAATGCCATATGAACTAAACACACACCAAATGAAATCCCCGAAGATGAGTTAGAATCCTAGACACACGTGTCACTGCCCATACACCCAAAATGACATAACTCGGGAATCACAATTCTCAAGCAGACTCTTATCTTTTTTTGCAATTCATTTTGCGTAATTTTCAGAAATGTCTATGAATATGTTAGAAATTTAATTTTTTTTTTTCAGTCGTTGGCTTTACTACTTTATATATTTTGTTAGGTATTAACCTTTACATAATAAATTGTGTGATGTATGAACGTTTTCGTTGACCATGTCAACATCATCAGACACACTCTGTCATTTTACAATATCAATACTCTCAGTGTTATCTACACAATCTACACATACAATACATGTTTACTATCATATGAAGATAAAACCTATTAAAAATTATATGAATTAGTTTTATAATGTTGAATTGTGGATACCCCAACTGTCAACAATTAAAATATACTTATATTATCATGGGTATATTCTTTGCAAGTCATCACATGTGAACGATAATATGAACGATGTAATGATATGAGGCTAAAAGTAAGATAAAATATAAAAATGAGCTAACTCTATTTAATGCTTTACTATGCATGTGAGGATTTGCAAATTACAATATTTTGTTACAAGGTATTCACTTTTCCATATCATGATGTAAAATTCTAGCCTGTTATAACTGCCTATATTTTGTAGATCTTGGTGTTATTATTTATGCCAATATGTTGGGTTTAAACTGTTTATAGTTAATCATATGATGGGCGTATGTTCTGTTGTTGTTCATGTTACACTGAAAATAATCAAAGTCGTAGGTAGTTAATCAAAATTTGAAACTGATGGATTTGATTTTAATATTTGTAATGTATTAAAATGAAACTTACGGATAATTATTCAATCTAGTAGTGATGTTGTAGAAGTTTATTTAACATGGTGTGAATCGAAAGTCTGAAATCGCTGAAAGAAATTAAGTGTTGAAAATTAATATTAGCTTAGTTAAAACAAATGGTGCGATTTGTTATATAAATTTGATTGAAAGTCCGGTTTCAATTAATGTTGAAAAAATGGGATGGCTACGAAATAAACTAAATAAAATGTAAATGTCGGTAATAAATTCTAACTTTGCTAGAGCAAGTCGGAAATATTTAATTATATTAACTACATACATTGAACAATACTCACTAGCTGTGGAAGTGTTTTCTGTGGATGTTGGTCGTGTACTGGTTAAGTGGAGACTGTGTACCTGTGTCTAACACAGTTTACGTAAGAAGTAAATAATGCGCGTATGAATACACCACATCACATGCTGTATAGTGTGTTTTGTAAATTGGGTAAATTTTCATTAATCAATGATTTATCTTTTTTATAATATTTCGAAATATAATATTCTTCTGCCGTGTTTATTTGTGTATTATCTTTATATGTTTTGATTATTGTTAGGGTATCACTTATTGATCCAAGTTCATGTCCATATTGAATGAGATGGGATGCATATTTAGATTTTGTTCTGTTGTGTTTAAAATCGGAGATGTGCTCTTTCTATCTTGTTTTAAAATTCCGTTTTGTTTGCCCAATATATTTGGCAATACAGGTTTTGCACTTTAACATGTATACTCCTTTCATGTTAATTTTATCGGTGTGGTGTAACGGATTGTTGATATTATTATTTAATTTATTGTTGGTTTTATATGCTAATTTTATATTTTCTTTTTGGAAAAAGTTTGCTAATTTGTTAGAAATTACTTTATTGTATGTTAACGTTGACCATGTTTTGTTATTTTCTTTAGTGTTCCTGGATAAAGTAGATGAACTTTTCGTTCTTTATTCATTTTCTTTTTTATGTATTAGTTTTTTTAATTAAGGTTCTGCTATAACCGTTTTCTTTTGCGATGTTAAAAATATTTTGTATCTCTTTTCTATATTTTGTGCGAGATAAGGGAATCTGTAATGCTCTATTTATTAAATAATGAAACGTGCTCAATTTATGAGAAAAAGGATGTTCTGAGGTTGCTGGTATAATATGATTGGTGTGTGTTGGTTTCCTATAAATATCAAAGGATAAGTTATCTTTTTGTTTTATTATTTATATATCCAAAAATGGTATGAATTTATTCTTTTCCAATTCAATTGTAAATTTTAGGTTGTTATGGATTTGATTGAAATCGTGTACGATGGAATCACTATTCGTTTTGTTGTTATACAGTATATTATAATGGTATCGTCTACATATCTGCGGTAATATGTTATATTGTGTTTATTTAATAAATTTTGAACATGGTTTCTTCTATGTGCTGCAAAAAGATTTCTGTTAGGATGCCAGATAACGGACTCCCCATTGCTAAACCAGTATTTTGTTTATATATTTTTTGATTAAAAGTGAAATAATTTTGTGACGTGCAAAGTGTTAGTAACTGGATTACTTGTTCGATTATGGAATCATTGACTTTGTTTTCACTGAGCTTTCTTTTAATTAATTCTATTGTTTCTTGAACCGGTATGTTCGTGTATAAATTTTCTATGTCCAGTGATATTAATTTTGTATCTTTGTTAATCGTGATGTTTTTTAGTTCATTTACTAAGTGTTCTGTATTTCTTATAGAGTATGTGTTTTTCAAATTAAGGGTTTGTTGTAACCATTTTTGCAAGAATTTACTTAGTTTGTAATTGGGTGAGTTCATGCTATTAACAATTGGTCGCATTGAGAGAACAGTTTTGTGAGTATTAGGCAAAGCCTTTAGGGTTGGTATTGAAGGCTTCATATTTATGTATCTGCTCGCTTCTCTTTCTGGAATAATATGTGGTACTGATTTTAATGCTGTTCTGATTTGTTTTTGAAAAGAATCAGTGGGGTCCAGTTTTATTTCTTCAATTTTGGATTTTACTAAAAAATCATTAGTTTTCTCATTATATTTGTCTTAATTTATGAGACTTTTGGAAACAATTGACCAATTTTAGACAGCGTAGTTCAGGATAAAATAAAATGTTCAATGGACAAAAAATATAACCACCTACAAAACAAATTAGCAACATTAGCAAATAAGAATAACATTTCCAGACATGAACCGACCAAAACAAAAGAAAAAGAAAATAAGAACCAGTTAAAATTTGTCAACTTATCAAACATTACATTTTCGGATGATGATATTCAAATTCTTAATCAAGGTTATAAAAACAACTTTCCTCAGACAAACCTTGCCCGAATAGTAGAAGACACAATAATTGAAACCGAAACCATAATCCAAAACAGTTCTCATGAAAATAAAGATTATCTAAGGTATAATGCATCTAAAATTATAAATGATTACAAAAATGAACCCAGAACAAATAACCTCATACAGAATGCCAAGAAAATGAAAAGCAAGATAATCAAATTAAAACGAAAGTTAAAAGAAAATGATTTAGTACATATAAAAGCAGACAAAAACAATGCAATCGTAATCATGACCAAAGACCAATACACTGAGAGTATTGATATTGTGAAATGACAGAGTGTATCTGATGATGTTGACATGGTCAACGAAAACGTTCATACATCACACAATTTATTATGTAAAGGTTAACACCTAACAAAATATATAAAGTAGTAAAGTCAACGACTGAAAAAAAAAATTAAATTTCTAACAGACTCTTATCTGCCCCATATGAACTGCCGACAACCAGGGCAAATAAATCGGCGTCACTCCAACGACGCCGGCTGCCAAACCGCCATATAGGGATGCACATCACTCCGCCGATGTAAATCAGCCAACTTCTTGGATGGTACTCCCATCACAACCACGATGTTTTTGTACACAAGTCCAGGAAGAAATACCATCATTGCGGTGATGCTAAGTGCCCCACTCTCAGGGCAAGTATCCCATGGCTCCGACGAAATTAACTATCTGACGCACTTTGCGAGTTTCCTACTCGCTGCGACGACGTTAACTCACTCGCCGTCAAGGCAAGAGTCTACAAGACTCCAAAAATGTTCATTACATGACGTTCCGGCCGAGAGTCCTTTCCACTTCGATGAAATTCACCATGTCGCTCGCACGGAGAGTGCCCTGCACTCCTAACTCTTACTGTGTTCACTCTATGGTGTTCTAGGCGAGACTCCATTCCAAAGGGGCCCGAACAAAACAGGAAAACACCAAAGTACGTTAGCTTCCAAACCAACCAATCACAAATCAAAGCCTCAAACCCAGGGTGTCTAAATATACATAATCGAGGATAATCGAAAATACCAAAACGCAACCTAGCGGAGAACACCAAAACCAAAACCCCGCCATCTATGTGAAAGAAACCAAAATTAAATAGAATAAAAAGAAAACACAAAAATCCAACAGGAAAGAAAAATAACTATATAAAAAATAGGAAGGAAAACAAAGTGACAAAAAAAATTCGTCTCAGTTCTTCACATGATGTATGCAACCACCCAACAGTGGTTGCAGCAGGTTGGTGAGGTAGCGGGCCAAACGATACATAGGGCTGCCAATAGCATCCACTATAGGCCTTAGCGGAACCTCCGGCTTATATATCTTAGGTAGACCATATAACCTGGGTGGTATACTGCCTGACGGTGAAACTAACCGTTTACTCACGGCGCGGAGACTGGATATCTTAATTAACAGGTTAGTGCGTCTCTCTACTGAGCTAGTGGAATCTTTCTTCAGAATTTTATGGGCCGGATCGTTCAGCAGTTGATCGATCTTCTCCTGATACTGCGTTGAGGAAAGGAGGACTTTGGCGTTTCCCTTATCCAATGGCAGAACCACTAAATTGTCGTTCGTCCCATCTGCAGGGCTCTATTCTACTCTGAGCTGATTTTGGCCTTAGGAATGGTGGCCTTGGTAACAGCCCTGGCAACTTCTCGGCGTATTTCTTCCACGCTGTCTTGTGGGAGCTCTTAGATACGCCGAGAAGTTGCCAGGGCTGTTACCAAGGCCACCATTCCTAAGACCAACATCAGCTCAGAGTAGAATAGAGCCTTGCAGATGGGAAGAACGACAACTTAGTGGTTCTGCCAGCGGATAAGGGAAACGCCACAGTCCATCTTTCCTCAACGCAGTATCCGGAGAAGATAGATCAACTACTGAACGATCCGGCCTATAAAATTCGCAAGAAAGATCCCACCAGCTCAGGAGAGAGACGCACTAACCAGTTAATTAAGAAATCTAGTCTCTGCGCCTAGAGTAAACGGTTAGTTTGATCGTTAGGCAGTATACCACCCAGGTTATATGGTCTACCTAAGATACATAAGCCGTAGGTTCCGCTAAGGCCTTTAGTGGATGCTATTGACAGCCCTACGTATCGCTTGGCCCGCTATCTCACCAACCTGCTGCATTCACTGGTGGGTGGTTTAATACATCGTAGATTGTGATCCGTTATTTATGTAGATCGTAAAAAGTAGAGGTCCAAGAACTGAACCCTGTGGTACACCTGCACCCACGGTACGCCAGGAAGAAAAACGATCACAGACCCGCACACAATGTTGGCGTACTTGAATGTAGGAGGTAAACCAAGAATAGCGCCATAAATCATGGTGTATCAATGTAGCTATGTGAAACCTTAGGTTAAATGTCAGTTCCAAATGTGTTTCAAAACAGATAGCCATAATTGGAATACAGTTTTCTTTATTTGTACGTTTTCCATATATAGCTATATTACATAGTTACTTATGGAATTGTTTGTTTATTGCACAAAGTTTGTGAATTCTGCAGATAGATACCTAGAATAATAATAAATGCAACCAGAATTTTTTTACGAATCTTACTCGTGAAGGAAAACTAGATTCACAGTAGTTAATTCGTTATGTTAAAATTGAATATCTGAATTTTATTAACTTAGTAAGTGTCTTAACAATGGAAATGAACCCTTTAAACATATACTTGTTTGTCGTTGTAATGGATGGCTAAAATTAGAAATCATACTCTAACAATAGTAATTTTCTCACTCCTTTATGTAAGCATAGCTCAGTTACTGTTATGAATAAATCATGCTAGTTACTAGTGCGAGTTTTCTGCATAATTAGTGATAAAATTATTTTATTGAAGATAGTTCCAGAAGTAAAATAATGCTAGAACTATTACATTAAAAAAATTTCATCCCCATACTACTGCTACTTGTTCATCTAAGGAAATGAATACACAGCCTCTTTCAAGTGAAGATAATAGCCGTTTTGTAATAAGCCAAGAGATAAGTACAGCTACTGCTACGAAAACATCGCAGAATGTGGATTTACAATGCAGCGTGATAAGGAAATACAACGCTCAGCTGGTAGTTTATGGTTATTTTTATTTGAAATTAATTATTTCACACGTGTTCATTATTTGCTGTTATGAATTTCCTTTTATTATATTTATAATAATTATAAGTAAGTGTATTAAAATTTACTCTTTTATAATTGTACAGACTTCGAAGAGTCAACATTTTCCAGGTAAATCAATGGCTGAGCATTGTGATTGTAGGCTAAAATGCAAAATACGAATCAACCAAGAGCAAAAAAGCGAGATTTTCACTAATGATTGGAAACTTGGCAATATTAATAGGCAACGTGATTTTTTAACAGTCTTGTAGTGGTGACTGAATGTAAAAGATAAACAATTGTAGTAAATTATAAACGGTCTAAAACACTGAAATTCCTTTTTAATGTTGATAATTCGCGAAAAGAAATCTGCAGGAAGACGTTTCTCGATACTCTGGATATTAAGAAGGGTGTACTATATTTTGCTATTGAAAGCAGGACAACACAAATGGAAAAAGGAGTGGGTATGGATCTACAAAAATATCTCAGGAGATGGTATCTTTAGTAAAAGATCACACTAACAAATTTCCTACAATGTAATCCCACTATTGCAGGAAGAATTAAATAAAGAAATATTTGAGTCCAAAATTGAATATTGTCAAGATGTAAGGACTATACAAATTTGAATGTAAGCATAATGGTGTACAACCTGTCAAGAACAATTTTTACCATCATATTTTCAAAATTTATATTGACCCGTCCTTCCATACACTACGTAAAGATCAATTCTCCAAATTTACAACCTATGAATCATCTAATGCGGAACAAAAGCTAATAATGGATGATAAACATAACAGACACACAGCAATAAAGAACAGAGCAAGAGAAGAAAAAGAACTTGACAAAAATGAAGCTAAGCTAAATCCTAATACAATACAGTACATTCTTCTAATTATGATTTACAAGTTCTGTATGTCTCCACAGATCCAACGTACCCCATCCTCTTCTACAAAACAAAGTTAACTATATATAATTTTACTATATTTAATATTGGAGATGGGAGTGGAAAATGCTACATGTGGGATGAAGTAGAAGGTGGGAGAGGGCTTTGTGAAATTGTTTGATGTATCTTTCACCACCTTGAAAATTATTTCAGAAACAATGAAGAGTGTAAGGCTCTTAAGTGACACATGTGAAGGACAAAACAAGAACCAGTATGTAGCTGCAGTGTTCATTTATGCAGTAATGGTGTTACCAATAGATACCATTGACCAAAAGTTTGTATGTAAGATGGAGTGCGAATCGAGGCATGCCAGAATGAAGCTGCGTCAAAAAGTGTACCAGTTTATAAGTAATTGATTAACTAGCGGACTTACTCGTGTTAATTATGTAAGTCTTTGCGGCTTACAGCTGTTTCGGTGCTTCATCACACTATCCTCAGAGCCTACTAGATCTCGGCGTCATCTCAACTTCTCTGCCTGTTATGTGGGTGCATTTGATTGTTGAAAGGTGATGAAAAGTGGAGTCAAATAGTGTGTGTGTACTGAAATTGATCTGTGTGTTGGGAATTTTATCGGGGTGTGTTTTAGTATGTGTGTGTATTCCGTATTGTTCTAGTGTGTTGAGTTTTTGGTTCTTGGGTTGTATGTGTAGGATTTCCATGTCCGCATTTATGTTATTGTATGTATGGTAAGCATTGGTTATATGATATATGTAGATATATTGTGTCCTCTGGTTATTGCTTTAATGTGTTCTTTGCAGCGTGTTTGGAATGATCTGCTTGTCTGTCCAATGTAGAACTTGTCGAAACTATTACATGTGAGTTTGTATACACCTGTGTGGTCGTATTTATTTGTTTGTGGTTTTTGTGTGTTGAGATCAGTGGCGGTTCCTCGGGGGAGGGAAGGGAGGAACGTCCTCCTCACATTTTCTTCTTTTGAAAGTAAATACCAAATAAAATATGTGCCTTGAAATTCGAGGAAGATTCGATAATTTTTAAGTTCACAGCTATAAGAAAAACTCGGTTGATCGAGTTTTAAACGACGCGCGCTCATGTGCTGTAGAAAACTGTGAGAAAGATGCGAGATTTTTGTGTGGAGGAAAGGCACTCCATTCCTCCTCTACTGCAGTTAACACACATAGACAACAGCGCACTAGCGGCCAGAGAAAGAAGCAGAGTTTTAAAGGAAGTAAATGAACGGAGAGGGAGGAGATCCTCCTCTGAATCAGCGCATGGGCGGGAAATAGAAGCCGACTGGTCGTGCAGCAAGCTCGCTACCGCTGCCACCTAACGATGCTGCATTCAACAACGCTGTTAAAGACACCATGTAAACATTTTTAAAATTATAAATCAAAAATATTATTCATTGTACTTTATAAAGGCTACTATTCATGGTTTGAAACTTTCGTGGATATTTGAAAGTTAAAGTCGGGTTTATGTAAATCAAAGAGGAAGTAGTTCTACGTAGTTGGTCCCTGAAATTCACTTCTATTCATTGTTTACTAGACAGGGCAACAGCCAAGTTGTCAGTTTTGTACAAATATATTTGAAACTGAAAGTAGGTACGCCAAACTACATCATTTTTAACGTAACAAATTAATCGGCCACCGGCACCTTTGAACAATAATGATAGTATGACTTTACAAGAACTGACATTCTTCAAAAGGATGTGATACTGAAGTTGTGAAATGTACCTGTGGCAACACATACCACGTAGGTCAGTGCAGTGTTCTCGCTTTCCTCAGATTATTTCCCATTCCCATTTCCATAAAACGGTTCCGGTTACGAGTTAGTAGCTAGTCTCTTCCAACACATGTGATGCTGTAGTGTGCTCGAAAAATGCTACGAAGTTGTGAATTTCCTTGTGATTGTTAATTTGCGCAATTATTCAACAATGAATGGAAGTGAAAACATAATATATTTTGGACAATTTAGGAAACTCAGTTTACAAGAACAGATTATTGCTATACACTACCTGGTCTTACATGTATGCATGTAGGCTAATTTGTAGCATGTTTCTTTCAAGAAGGTGTCATTTCGTGCTGTTAACTTCTTTCCTCCTCTTAAGAAATATGCAGGAGCCGCCACTGGATGTCTTTGTAGTGTGTTTTCTGTTCTATATGCTATGTTGTATTTCTGCTATCTGAATGAAGATGCGATCTTATGTGTGCTTTTGTTTTCATATGTTAGTGTAATGTATTTCACGTGTTCTTGTGTTTGTGTTGTGTTTTGCGTGTTTTTGTGTTTGTTAAGTTTTTGTTTTGTCTTACTTATGATGTTGTCTATTATGTTTGGATTGTAACCGTTTTCTTGTGCTATGTATTTGATTGTGTTCACTTCTTCATTGTAGTGTTGTTGGCTCATGGATATGTTGAGTCATCTGTGTACCATTGTCCTGAATGCAGCATTTTTGTGTTGTATGGGGTGGTTAGATGTGTTATGTATGTGTGTGGTGGTGGTGGCGGTTGGTTTTCTGTATATTTTGAAGATGTGTTTGTTGTCAATTTTTGTTATGGTGATGTCTAGGAAATTTATGGAGTTGTTGTTTTCAAGTTCCAGTGTGTATTGAAGTTTTGGGTGTAATTTGTTTGTGTATTGGTTGAGTTTGTGTACTTGTCTTTTGTTTCCTTTGCATAGTATGAGTACGTCATCTACATATCTGTGTCAGTATATTATGTTGTCTGCATATTTGTTGTGTTCATTGTTGAGTATGTATGTTTGTTCTATGTTGTGTAAAAATATCTCTGCTAGTATGCTATATATGGGTGATCCCATTGGCAATCCTTCTGTTTGGGTGTAGTATTTATTGTTGTGTGTGAAATAGTTTTGCTTTGTTATGATATCTGTGATTTGGATGATTTCTTCGATGTATTCTTGTGGTGTGTTGTTGTCTATGAACATTTGTTTTAGTATCTGTAATGTGTTTTGTATTGGTATGTTAGTGTATAAGTTAGTGTTATCGAAAGATGCTAGTGTTGCACTGTGTGGTATGTGTTGTTGTTTTGTTTCGTTGACTAGGTCTATAGTGTTCTTTATTGTTGTCTGTTTTTTTTAATGTTATGTTGTTTCTGATGATTTTGTCCATATGTGTGGTTAGTTTATGTGCTGGTGCCTGTTTGTAGTTGATGAGGGATCTGATAGGTATGTTTTCTTTGTGTATTTTGGGTAGTGCATTGAGTGTAGGTGCTGCTGAATTGATTGGTTTGAGTTGTTGTTTCATGTTGTAAGTTATTATGTGTTTGCTTTTGTTGACTGTGCTTTTTACTGTGTTGTGGTATTGTGTGGTTGTATCTTTTTCGAGTTCTATGATGTTGTTTTGTTTAAAGTATGTTTCTATTTTGTTGTGTAGGTCTTGTTTGTGTAGCATTATTGTGCAATTGCCTTTGTCTGCTTTGGTGAAAATGAAGTTATGTTTCTGTTGTTTTGCTTTTAACTTCTGTGAAACAGGCGTTGTCGTAATGCAGTTCCAAAGTGAAACGAGTATTTTGTAACCGCAATATATTTCGTACTAACTGAGAACAACACTGTTATTTTGGAACATAGTATTTCAAATTGCTGTTACTTTTTGGAACAGTTCCAAATAAGGAACTGTTCCAACATAACCGTTACATTATCTTTTCCCCACCTCTAGTAGCAAATGAGCAGTCGCTGATGCTAGTAGTGTTCTTATATTACCTGCGTTTTGTCTAAACAATGTAATATTTTGAATTTTTTTTCAGTAATAAGCGCAAGTGCGATAAAAGTGTATGTGAACCCAGTGAATCGAAATGTCTTAAACTCTCTCCCCAACTTTGTCACCTAAATGCAAATTCAAATGTTTCTAATGCAGACAAACCCCATGTGGTATAAATGTATAGATATGTCCCCGACTCCGTGACGTATAGGGGAGTGCAAATGTTTATAATATAGACGAAACATTTCATATCAGTGCATCGATCTACGGTGGTCCATTTAAACCGCATAAGTCGGTTAGAAACAAACGTTATTGTATAAGAACAGAAGTTTTAATATTAAACGATGTGATAGGTATAAATTCATTGAATACTCTCAGTAGAAATATGCAGTTTTCTGCTTTCCTTGCAGCCATTTCGTTCAATCTGATTCAAGCAATGCTGAACATGTTTTCATTAAATCTGGGTTTTGCAATTAGAAAAAAATAGGAGAAAAGCTTGCAAAGCATGCTGATGGTGAATGTCATAAATCTTCAATAGTAAAATGGAATAGTTTTCTGGAAAGTGAACATAGCGGCACAGTGATTTCAAAACTAAGCGAGTAACACAAAGATGGCATATTAAGTAACAGCACAGTTGTGGCAACAATGGCCCGGGTCACATTACTTTGTGCTCGGTAAGACATTGGGCTTAGAGGTCATTGCGAAATTGTTTAGGATGACAATAATGATTGATAATGATAAAGCGAATTTTGTTTAAATTTTACAGTTTATTAACCTTCACAATTTAGCTACTCTAAAATTTCATGTTACTTATCCTGGGTCTTTTTGACCCCTAGTATATTTTTTGTTAATAATGATTAGAAATGGTAGATTTTCGCAATAGCGATAAGTGTGAAAAGTTTCCAAATGCTATGTAATCACATAATTGTGCCTTAGAGAGGGAATTACATTCCTTACGGTGATTTTATAATCCGCGATAAAATGCGAAATTGAGTACAAAATGCAAAATATAGGATTTTTCTGCGAATAATTGCGAAATTATAATTTCATGACCTTTTTTTTAAATTTGCATGCACTTTGGCCAGCCTTTAAACTTTTCTTGCACTTGGACATCCTTTGCATTGTGTTCAAATCCGGGACCCCCCAGTTTTAAGCATCTAGAACCGCCACTGTACTTAACGATGAATGCATCACTTAAATCGGGAACATTAAAAAGAAAAGTACACTGGAGTGAAACTAACAATCCTGGAAGTGATAGTGAATCAAGTATCCCTACTTCGAGCTCTGACATAAGTGCGACTAGTTTGGCGATTGACGCGAAAAGAAAGAAGCAATATAAGCGTAAATATGACGCGAACTATTTGGGATTGGGATTTACGTGGTGTGGTGATAGATGAACCCAAACTACAATGTGTATTATATTATTATATTACAAAGTTCTCTAAAATTCTTCCATAAAACCAAATAAATTTCGAAGGCACTTAGAAACAAAACACTCGGATGCTAAAAATAAAAGTGAAAAATATTTCGTTCGCGCATTAATGCTATTTAAACAGATAAAATCTGTTGTATCTAAAGTAGGGTCACTGAATTTAAAGGCTTTGGATTCATATTTTGCGCGTATAAGACCCTAAAACGGCCTCTGGCTCAAAGCCAGAAATGTCAATAAACTACTACTACTACTACTACTACTATTTGGCTAGTTTATATTGTGTTGCTAAAGCTGAAAAACCTCATTCTATAGGTGGGGAACTGATCCTCCCTGTGGTTATGGATATTGTTCAAGTTATGTTCAGTGAAAAAGAAGCAAAGCAGTTAGATTTAATTCCCATAACCCAACAATTTCGTATTAATTAAAGTAAAATATTATATTGAAATGTACAATGTGTAATAGCCTATATTATAATCCTATATAGAACGTAAGGTTTTTAAAATGAAAAATTAATTCTTGAATAATATAATCTCCTCGATCCGAGCATGCCTGTATTTATTTTAAAAGTGAAATGCAATTAAATTGCTTTATCGTATAAACTTTTCTAATGCTCTTAAGGAAGCGAAGCATGTTGTTAATTTTGGCAAAGTTCATCGAAAAAAAGAGGCAAGTTTGTTTATGTTTACAATACCAACCAAATATTTCATACTTTTTGCGATATTTCGTCTCTGTGTATAATATTATAATGAGAAGTGAAAATCGTACCTGTGGTTATTCCCAGCTTTCTTCTTGCTTTCCACGTTATATGACACTGTTAATACATAGCCTATACAATATCGTATTTCAAAAATCGTATGATTAAGTATGTATACACTTCTGAATATCATCCAACTTATTAAAACTTTTATTTATTTTGCGATATTTTTCAGGTAGGTAAATACAATACCACCTATTTTAATTGTCACTTTACCTTGTCCGATAATACGACATACGCATTCTAATTCACACGCCTGTCCAGTCACATTCTGTGTTTGTGATAAATTTACACCTACTATTTCGTTAGAATGTTAGCATACATTAGGCTTAGGCCTAATGCTAAGCCTACTTTTAGATCACAGGACAACAATGAAATGGAAAAATATAATAACCATATGTAGCCTATTTATATTGCATTTATGACTTACTTCTTAATTAATAAAGGAAATGCTATCAATTTCGAATAATGCTGCATTTATAATTTCAGTGAAATGCGCAGACAAAAAGTGTGACAAAGACACATTCTGAAACGGAGCGCAGAATTAAATCTGAAAAATCAATGTCCGAAGTCTTAATATACGATCGTATAGGCTTTCGCAACTCTCTGAGAATGTCTCCAGTGGCTCTTTAATTCGTATTGAGTGTATCTAGTCCAGAAATTGTTAAGAAAGACACAAACTGTCGAAAATACATTTCAGGGAACGACGGATTAGTTTAAGATTCTTGGTAATTGGTGACTCCTCCTATACCTGTCCCATATATTTAACTCGCATATCAAAGCAAGCTATTTGAGTGATTATGTCAGAAAAACCGTATGTGAGGCTTTGAACACGAACCTGAAAGAATTAGTAAGGGTAGGAAAACATGAATTTTATTAATAAAGCATAAGTTTATAATAATATGAGCTAATTACATTCATTTTCAATTGAATCATTGTACATCTAAAACATCTATGTCGCTAAGTTCGCCTAGATTTCTGGACATAATGCAATGAGAAATATTGATAAATGTACAAAAAGTTAAGGAAAAGTTTCATTCACAAAAGTTAATGACATTTTGATGACCAACACAGCAAAAATGTTCATCAACAGTGTAGACGCTAAAGTCTCTAACACGAGTAACATGGCGGCGTAAACATGTCCAGAACTGTTTCAATTTTGAACAGAAATCAGAGTAAGTAGTTGCAGGTCTATGCAACAACCACTTTTGCCACCGTCTTTATTACATTATTTCAGTTGAATCCAGATTGAATATTTACTGCTTTCAATAAATCTACATTGCATTATTTAAAGGCGTTTTCAGAATGTAAAATTATTAAATATAAGTTAACTTGAACCACCTACGAATAATAATTATAGTACGAGTCCCCACTACTAGATATAAAACTAGTAACACTATACCACTTCTTATTCCCCCTTTTAAGTAGCAAATGTAAGTGTTTTAGATTTGAAGCATATTGTTGCACATACTGCATACATATACGAGTACATCTAAACATTTTTTTGGACATAGACCTTTCCTTTTTTATTCGGTACTACATTTTTATCCCAGAGAAGAAAAGGTGAGGAGAATTGCTACCACATTTTTTTTAGTGAATAACTGCAATTCGTCTCATCGAACTTTTCCTGTGTTTCTGTCAGCCGACCACTAGCAGAACCGCGAAATCACGGCGCTTTGCTGGATTAAAACTTACCTACTATGTTGTATTAATAATTCACCTCTCTCACAATAGCTGCTGGAAGTGTTGCCCATCTCGTTTGGTACATACTAATTTATTATTATGAATTCTTCACAACAATTCACAGAACATGTTTCATTAAATCAAATCGCTGAATTTAATATTGTTTTTCTACTGTAACTGGGTAGCGAGAAAATTTACAGCTAAAGTTTACTCTTGTTCTGCCATAGTTTCTTTTTCTGTATGTATATTCTTTATGACTAGCCATTAATGATGCCGATTTGACAATTTTCACGAGTTTGTCTCCCCTTAGCTTATTTCACCATTCCTGACTGGTGTTTATGTTATCCTTCAGACATCATCTCTGTTTTTGAAATTGCCAAAAGAAAGGGAATGAGGGAAAGAGAGAGGGGCCATCACCATGTGAAAGTTGCATTGTTGATGAATCCTTGTCCCCCGAAATTAGCTGTGCCAGTCTGTAGTCTGTTGTTGACAACCAGTAAAGGCATTCAGTAAGTCATCTAGGAATAAACGCAATAATTTAGTACGTTGTGTTGTGTTTTGAAAAGTTACTATTCATTGTATGAACATGTAGGCCCTAAACATTTTTGACATTTTAAAATTTAACGTGTGACGCGGAAGCTCAAAATAATAAGTACTGTTTAACAATTCCTTTGCATCAAATAACCAAATGAACTGCAGTTTATACAGGTTTAGAGGTTGCTATGATAGAGATAATAAAATTAAAAAAAAAAACACAGGAATGAACACTGTCCTGATAAACTGCTCACCACTCCTGGCAAACACTCTGCAGTTTATTCTCAACATACTGTCGTGTCAGTTGATAATTTTGATCAATGCGTTATTCGTCGTACAATTTACGACTTCTATCTTCAGAAAAAAAAAGTGTCATCAGTTTCAAACCTCTTGCCTATATTAAAAAAACAATAATTTTCTCTTTTCCTTTGGGGATTCAAATCACTTAATCAACTTAATCGACTACTGAAAACATTGGGCTTCAAATGGGGAAAAAATGTCACGCCAAAAGGAAGGTATTAATTGAAGTGCAAATTTAGGCAGGGTACTTGGCGTTATACGACGCGCGTCCATAAAGTAACTTTCCCACTCGTTCCACAGCTAGTAAACCATATGTTGCGCGAAGCGACTTCGTGTACGTGAATGTCTTGGCATGGCGCATGCGCTAGCGGAACTTCCCGAGTGCTATCAGTAGCTTCCTTTCTTTGGTTGAAGATGGACGCTGCTATTCCAGCTCCCGCCGCGTGTGAAGTGCGATCAGTGATAAAGTTTTGAATGCACAGGGCATAGCACCGATTGAAATTTATCGTCAGCTGTGCCAGGTCTATGGGCCTAACGTCATGGGCAAGCAGATGGTGCGTTGCTCCACAAGGTCGTCTGTGACGATTGTTGACCTCCCACTGCGCTCCTCGTCATGCACATTTTGACGTCCTGCAGCAGCAATTTAGTGAGATATTAGGCTTATTCATTTTCATAGTGCTGATCCCGAAATAGTCTATATTGACTAGAGTTTGATACACAATAATGTTTGCCTTTCAAAACATTGGAAAATGAAGATAAATTTGCCAAGAACTCGAATTTTAGTTCGGGAAACAGACTCTTTATTCTTCATGTGACTGGCTCCATTGCAAATGCCAAACTTCCATATAAATTTGGAAGTTCAACCGGAGACTATCATGGTCAAATGAACCATTTAAATTTCGAGAAATGGTTACATGAAAAACTATCAGCCAATCTTCCAGAGATATAAGTTTTGTTATAGAAAACGCTCCCTACAGCTGTGTTTAAATAGATAAGCCGCCTACAGTGTATGAAATAAAAAACAATATATTGACATGACTCAGAAACAAGGAACTTCCAATAAATGAATCAATACACAAAGTAAAGTTTAAGCTTCTAGAACAGCACAAACCAAGGGTAAGGACGTTCAAAAATTGACACTGTTCTTTCCGCTTTTGAGCATACAGTTTTACGTCTCCTGTCCTATGTGTGTGATTTAAAATTCCACAGAATTGGTGTGGAAAAAAATTAAACTTATTGTAAGGGAAAACAGTGTGATGGGAATATGAATCTTCAGCAACCAAAAACTCTTGCCGACAAATTCATAGGATCCGTAACGAAAGAAGTGTTTCTTCCTCATTTGTCAAAACTGTGACCGAAGATGAATCTGATCCTTACTTGGTACAGCGACTATTACTGTATATTGGTCAGTAAATGTTGTTATGTATCAGCTCGCGTGCACGAACTCAGTCCGGAAGCTTGTAAATAGGAATGATACCAATAAAGCACCATTTATGAGGCAACTAGGCCAGGAGATTAAGGAGTAAGTTGTCCAATTCCTTTCCCCCTTCATTGCATACATCGCCGATTAGCTACATATTACACTAGTCAGACTTCAGATGCATACAAATAATACCATGTGAAGAATGTCTGGTTTTTTAGTGGACTTCAGCGGTAATTTTGCGAATTTATATAGTGTGGAAATACAACCAAGCCTCGTCATATACAAAATGTACGCCTTTTTCTAGGTCTAGCTCATGACACTAATTCTGTTTGGTATATTTACCAACAACTTTGTAGGTTTATATGTATGTATGTATGTATGTATGTATGTATGTATGTATGTATGTATGTATGTATGTATGTATGTATGTATGTATGTATGTATGTATGTATGTATGTATGTATGTATGTATGTATGAATTTATTTACACTGCAAGTGGGCATGCACCTGGTGGCAGTGGTATACACAATATAAACAATATACAATAAAGAAATGATAAGCAATATTTACAATACACAATACAATTATACAATACACAATAGGCCTACAATTTTATACACAATACAATAAGAATACACAATATTATTTAACACAATAATAATAAAACATAAATAAAATACCTAATTTTACATTACAACCTACATTATTATGTACACGCCCTACATAAGTTTCAATAGTCATTCACTTTATTCTCATCTCACTCACTGTAGTGGCACTATGACGCATTTCACTGACACTTTAGCACACATTTCACTGACACTATAGAACACATTTCATTGACGCTATAAATTATCACTGATCGGAACTATTCACTGCACTGTAAAACCATAACTTCACTGACTCATCTCGCTTCACTGATACAACAGTTCAAATAAGTCAAATAATTACACCCTTATGCATACTGTACTTATAAACAGAACTATATTTAAACTAAGCATTTCTAGTCTAAGACCCACTTACACGCTATTTTTAAATAATTTACAATTCAAACCAAGGAAGTAACTCGTCAGGCTAAATAAATACATGTCACCTTAAAAAATTAAATGTTAAATGTCGCCTTAACTTTAATTTGCACTTTATACACTACTTTTTAAATTATTCTTGAATCTCCTTAAGGAAGACAGCCCTCAAAGACCGCTGCAGGTATGTCATTCCAATCATTTATAGATTTATTTAAAAATGAGAATTTACCTACATCCGTTTTCTGCTTCCTACATTTGATTTTAAAATCATGATCGTTCCTACCATAGTACGTTGGCTTTTCTAACCGAGCCGTTATGTCTACCCATGCTTTCTGACCTAGATGTGCTCTATACAATGATGTTATTCTAGTTTTCCTACGTCTGTTTTCCAAAGTTTCCCATTTAAGTTCTTTATCGTATCGTTCCCATCTTCTCTTTTACCTTTAACAAATTTAGCTGCCCTATACTGGATTGTTTCTAAGGAGTTTATCTGATATATTCTATAGGGATCCCAACATGTAGTTCCGTATTCCATTAACGGTCGCACTAAAGTTAGATATGCTATTTCCCTCGATTTGGGGCTAGCCTTTCTCAAGATTCTCATAATAAAGTGAAGTGCCCTCCATGCTTTACCCGTAACATTATCAACATGCTCTCCCCAAGAACGTTTGGAGTTTAAATACACTCCTAGGTATTTACAACATTGTTCTTGCGGAATTACAACACCACTGAATTCGTAATTAAGACTAGTTTCCTCTCGGGTTATACAAAATATTATAGATTTACTTTTAGAATCATTTACTTTCATCCTATGCATTAACGCCCAGTTATAAATTTTATTCAAGTCTGTTTGAATAGCATCTACATCTGAATTATTTCTAATCTTTCTATAGATAATGTAGTCATCTGCAAATAGCCTCACATTTGATGTAATATTCTGGCATAGGTCATTTACGTATATTATAAAGAGTAATGGACCCAGAACGCTGCCCTGTGGCACACTTGATTTTATATTTCCAATTTCCGATATTTCATGACCTACTCTAACTCTCTGGGTTCTACCTTTTAAGAATTCTTGGATCCATAGCACCACCCTTTTATCTATTCCTAGCCTACTTAACTTATCTATTAATATGACATGTGGCACCAAACCAAATGCTTTCGAAAAACCAATCACAACTGCATCGATTCTTTCGCCTCTATCTCTTCAGCTAGATCCTGAACCGGCGACGTAATTTGACTATCACATGAGAAGCCTTCCCTAAAACCATGCTGGCGGTTGTAAAACCAGTCTTTCGCATTTAGAACAAGACGAATATAATCCGATATCAAATGCTCCATGACTTTACATACGACAGATATAAGGCTAATCGGTCTACAGTTTCCGACATCTAATTTATTTCCACCTTTACGTATGGGTACCACTATAGCTGATTTCCAGTCACATGGAATAGCTGCATTGTTTATGGAAACATGAAATATACGCATTGAGTGTGGAATTATGGCCTCGGAACATAATTTAAGAATCTCTGTAGCAATAGTATCTGGTCCTCTAGACTTCCGACTTTTTAATTTCGTTAGTCTCTCTCTAACACCTTCAAAGTTATTTTGAATGTCGAATTTGGTTCACATTCACGGTCTGTGACACAACCACTCCTATCAGCGGGATTATTATTATTATTATTATTATTATTATTATTATTATTATTATTATTATTATTATTATTATTATTGAAAACCGAAATAAAATAGGAATTTAATAAGTCGGCCTTTTCTTTGTCATCAGTTATACTTTCTCCGTTTTGATTTCGTAAAAGCACTACTTCTTCATTTTTTTCCTTTTCTCCTGCGTACATAATTATAAAACTGTCTCCAATTGTTACTTTCATCTTCTTTTAAAATAGTTTTTAGAAAATTTTCCTGAGCTATCCTTTTTTCACACTCAAGTTTCTTAATTAATTCGACATATTTTTCCCAATGCTCATGGCTTCGTTTACGTTTGCTAAATGCGCGCCTTGTCTTTTTCTTTAAGTAGCGAATATAATTAGTGTAATATTCAGGGTCCGGATTTTTCTTAATTATTTTAGAAGGTACACATTTTACTAATGCCTCGAAAATTATGCTCTTAAATTTATGCCATACATTTTCCATATTCCCTTCAGTCCTTAGAAAGTCATCATGCTTTTGCCGTAAGAACGTTTGTAATTCATGGACATCGGTTTTGTTGAAGTTCCAGACAGACAGTGGACTTGACCTCGGATTTACTGTGTTTTCCCAGAAGATTTCTAATAAGACGCTATTGTGATCACTTATTTTATGAAGACTTTCAAAGAGAGAGATAGGTCTTACTAGGTAAACATCTAAGAGGGCATTGTCACGCGTCGGACCATTTACTACCTGCGTGAAATCTTTACGCCAGATCAATTCATTAACAAGAGTGTGTGCATCTGAATTCGTACCTGAAATCCCGTTCCAGTTAATTTTCGGGAGCTTTAGATCCCCAGCAATTACTACGTTTCGGTCTTCTGATACTGTATTAAGATTTTCATTTAGTTTGTGTAAAGTTAAATTGTTTAATTCACTGAGTGGTCTGTAACATGCTATTACATATAAGGTTTCCCGCCCATTTCTTATCTGAACATTCAATATTTCAACTTCCTCATGTATCCACAGAAGATTGCTACTTATTTCTATCTTAGTACAAGCGAAAACTCCCCCTCTCTTTTCACTTCTATCTTTTCTGAAGACTCTATAATCCGATCTAAAAATTTCCGAGTCATTTATGTTTTCCCTAAGCCATGATTCCGTCCCAATTATTACATCTGGATTATAAACATCGACCAAGTTCCAAAACGGAATAAGTTTATTTCTAATACTTCGGCAATTTAACTGCAGTAGTCTTAATAGGCCTGTCCTTACTTGAACATTCGGAATCCCCGTGGCACCTGGTCGTCACTGCTGATCTCCGCCGCCTGCTGATAGGTCTTCGACCGCACCGCCCGCTATTAGTCCCTCGACCCCTCCGACCGCTGGTAGACTCTCACCCCCGCCAACCGCTGATGGTCCTTCGGTCCCGCTGCCCGCTGATGGGTCCACGATCCCGCCGCTCTATGTTGTAGTGACTACACCGCGCGAAGAGGGAGCCCATGTCTGCAGCCCCCCTCCGATTTAGGTGGATTCCGTCTCTTCCGAAGCATCTGTCGTCTATCCAGGAATTTGGATCCACGAAACGCGCACCAAGACACTCCGCTACACACTTGAAAGCTTTATTCACACTACCCACTTTTCTCCAGTTCACGTCCCTCCGTCTGACGATCCCACTGATGACGATCCCAGCTGCCGGATATTTCTTCTTCGTTTCCATCACCAAGTCATATACATCTGCCTTGATATAATCAACACCTCTTCGCAAATCGTTTGTTCCTACGTGAAGGATGATGTTTTTCGGGTCCCCTCGTTCCTCATTCTCGATCACTCTTTTCATCTCTTTCACTCTAATCCCAGGGTAACACTCTGTTGCCAGCTCCGGTTGTAGACATCCTACGTGTCGAATGATGGAGTCTCCGATGATAACACTTGCCGCACCATGCTTCTTCTTCTCCTCCCTCTCTTCGCCATTTTCCTTTTCCCGTCGCAACAACTTATTTTCTTCCTCCAGATACTTGATCCGTTGCTCCGCCGTCTCTAGCTTCTCGCGTAGCTTCTTCACCTCGTTCCGAAGACCGATGAGCTCCCTATTGCCTGCCTCGTTCCCGCAGTCCTTGCACAGCCACGTTTCCTCTACTATCTGTTCCCGCTTGATCTTCTGACAAGTCAGATGCAACCACTTCTCGCACTGGTTGCACAGCACGCCTACTCGTAAATTCTTTCTGCAGCTGCCACACTTGACACTGGTCACCCCGTTGTCGCTAGCAGGTCCTGGATTCAGTTCGATACCACCAATAATTAGTAGTATCGCGATCACTATGTGAAAGAAGAGACACTCAGCCAGACCTGCCAAAGCTGTCCCTTTCACGCTCCGCTGCATCCTTGACCTGGCCGCCCAGCCGCCTATCCTTGCCCGGTACAACTCCAACTCACAGCTCATTGTTCTAACCTTATCTCCGCTGCGTAAAAATGCGTCCTTCCTCTCCAACGGCCTGAAGGAGACTGACCAACGCCCTGAAGGAGACTGGAAAAATAATAAATTCCAGCTTGTTGAGCAAGCAATTTAATGGAATGTTAGGGATATTTCAAGTGGTAGCCAAAGTTATCCAATGTTCCTTCCATCAAAACCCTTTTTCCTCCGATGCGCTTCTTACCTGTAATACTTTCAGTTTCCCGAAATTTATGCACTAATTTAGAAATTGTTTCACGAGCTGGAACCTTCACACAAGGAAATCTTCCTGCAAATAGTCCTTGAACTTGACGAACGACTTGTAGCCTACATAGGCTACATAAAAAGTCTGGACTTGAACACACGATATTCTAGATAAAATTTAAACTCAGACATATTACACAATTTTTTGAAGAAATACTGCACTCCGAATACACACACGTCTTGTTACAATGGCTGAATGACTCAAATTGACTGGGAACACTCCAAACCTGTGTGTTGTAGCCTACTAGGAAGCAGTACTGAGAAATCCCACCTAAGGCCGAAGTTAGATTGAAACATTCAGTATATGACAAATATGGGCCTACATTAATTTCATTTATTAGTTTGTTTCCAGACTTCCAGTGGCTAACGTGAACGATATACATCACTAGCTTGATCATTGTATGATAGGAAATTAGTAAACAATCACGATTTCCATTAGGTTGCTTCAAGATGCAAAATGCTTTAATGGTGGAGAATAGCTGGGTGTGATAATTGCCCCTTTGAACTGAGTCTTGTTATGAACTTTGTGTCAGTGTTCCGTAGGATTTTATCCAGAAACTTGTGTAATTACTTTCTGATTTGGTCAAGAATATGGTTGTATAATTTCTGAATTCTATTTGAACAATATTTTTGGGTAATATAATTTTTTTGTAGGCCTAGGGGCTACATGCGTTTTACAGAAAATGCTAGTAATGATATAATATAAGAATATTTTCTTTAAAGTAGAATCTATATTTAATGGAGATGAAGAAAAATTGAATGGTTATTTTATTCATTTGTGAACGATCATTTCATAAAAAAATTACAGATAACAGCTCTGGAACGTGGACGAAAAGTAGAAGAACTTCAAAAGAGGCTTGTTGAGTCGGAAATGCTTAGGACTCGGTATAATCGGAAAGTAGCTCTACTCAAGGATCAGGTGAGTTGCATGTATCACTTAAATTCAGTGGAAGAACAAGAATGTTATCTGTAAGAACTAGGGTTGCCAACCCTCCTGTATTTCCCGGAATTTTCCGTATTTGCCCGTAATTTTAACAGACTTCCGGTTGTCGTATTATGCTTCTTTTAGAGCATTTTTCTCTCTTATTTTTTGCACTACATAATTTTTTTATTCTAAACATTTGATTTTATCGTGAATTATGATAATTTATATGATAAATTTTGTTGTTCAAGACAGACATTGAAATGTACAACCTTTTTAGAAGATAATGCTTGTCAGAAATTGGTTTTAGTGCTTATGCCCTCAAAATCAAACCATGTTAATGTTTTTATTTTACTTGCTTATTTAACGACGCTGTCTCAACTACGAGGTTATTTAGCGTCGATGAGATTGGTGATAGCGAGATGGTATTTGGCGAAATGAGACCGAGGGTTCGCCATAGATTACCCAACATTTGCCTTACAGTTGGGGAAAACATCGGAAAAACGCAACCAGGTAATCAGTCTAAGCGGGAATCGAACCCGCGCCCGAGCGCAACACGGGATCGGCAGGCAAGTGAGCTACGACGGTGGTTACCTTAATGTTATACATTTGAAAAAACTGATGAATTTTGTTCTAATCTTGTCAAGTAGTAAATCTCATACAAAGAGGATGGTTTATCTCATGAACAATAATTGTACAGATTTTCGAAACAGGAGCAGGGCATATCTAATTAAATCACAGTTGCAAACTGCAGTCTAATTCAACTATTACGCGAGACAAAATCTGTCTCAAAATATTCTTAATTTAAGCTCAGCTGCCGAAGTGTAGAATAAAGTTGTTTTTAGTAAGTGAACCGAATAATTTGTCCATTTTCTATGTGAAATTTTGTCAATTCCGTAGTCTCCCGTATTTTCTTAAAAAAAAAAAAACAAAAAAAAAAGAAACAAAATTGGCAACCCTAGTAAGAACTGATGTTCTGCTTGCCAGAATGTAGTGCCGAGAATTGGCAGAAGTCTCTTAGGTTTAGTCATGTGCAACAGATAGGCCATAAAAGCCACATCTCCCATATTTTCTTATAGACCATTTTCAAGTTTTGTGAAAACATTATTTTCCCATGCACTTCTAAACTCCAAAATTTGTGTTTGCATTGTTCCCACAAGATGCTGTGTAACATCTTTTATTTAGAGAATATTCTTCAATAGCGTGTAATTATAATTAAGAAACTCAGACTGAAGTTTCATTTGGTAAAGAAGCTACCTTCAACAGTTTACACTTAATTGCAACATTTTATAACAAAATATTGCACAAGAATTGAAATGTGTATTTACTCACATCTGTGGCTAGTCGATAAAACTCTGATCATTTTGTTTTTGTTTTTTTTTTTTTAATTCCTACTTTTACACCGCGTGGCGTTATAACAGCTGTAGGTAAAACAGTAATTATGGTGCAAGCCCATGGGAATAATATATCTGTGAGTTTATCAATCTCACTTGAGATTTTGATTTATCTAGAGTAAATCAAAACTCGAATGGGATTTAATTGACTGTATTACGATTAGAAGAAAGTACAGTATATATGAAGATTAAAAGAAATAAAGTACTCTAATACAATAAAATATTAATTGACTTATTAAAATTATATTTCACTAATGTTAGCTACCGTTTGAACGGAGCCGCCATATTCAGTTAACTATCTAAGCGCTAAACAAATGACGACCGCAAAGCATGTTTTATAGTAACAACACAGTCTAGTATATACAGTCACGAAGCTCAATACGTAGGGAATATGCATCCATAGATAGTTGCTAACCACTAGGATCGCTACTATGGTCTCCATCACAGACAATGCGAAATAGTACCGGCACAGTCTTTTGTTTTTAGTACTCTCATCACCTCAAGCTTCGTGACTGTATGTACTAGTCTGTGATACTACCGGTCCCGTAAAGAATTTGCAGTTTGAAATGTTGGTACACAAAGAAACATATGTCAGAGAGGTGATAAAAACAGAAGAAAGTATATTATGAAGATTAGATGGAATAAAGTACTCTAATACAATAAAATAGGTATTAATTAATAAAATTCTATTTCACTAATGTTAACTTCATCAAATGTTCGAACGGAGTCGCCATTTTCCGTTGACTGTCTATGCGGAAAACAAATTACGATTGCAAAGTATGTTTTTAGTACCGTAAAGAATTTGCAGTTCGAAATGTTGGCAAAAAATTCATAACTGCTAGGGAAGTGATAAAAACAAATAAATGCTAGAGAAGTGATAAAAACAAACAAATGCTAAGGAAGTAATAAAATTGTAAGGATAAACAGCCACGATTGGTTGAAACACGTTCTTTCGTGTCATTTTGTTGGTCAAAATTAGTATGAAGTAGTAAAAGTGTATAGTACAATCTGCCGAAAAAAAAAAACATAAAATGATTATGATTGACCGTATGCATGTACATTCACTACTTTATCTGCATTATGTTTTATGAAGACTGAATCGAACTGTTTGCGACAGGTGGGAGCTAAAATTTTAGAAAGATCATTTCTAGAATTAATGTGATCTGTTGTACAATATTCACGTTCACCATGCGCTATACTTAGAAAAAGTAAAGATACTCTCAGCTTCATTATTATAACGCCGTTTCTAACGAAATGCCACTCTGTTGTATATTCATATCTAATTTAACATTTACGTTTCAGCATTTCTTTAATAAATGTTTCACATTCAGTTCACTAAATTAACTTAAACGTTAACAACACTATTTTTTTTATTTTATTGTTAAATCTAATAAAGTAAATGGAGATTAGGACAAGTACAATAAGATGGAAGAATATGTGCTTCATTTTGTGAACTTGCTCTACGTTTATTATTATGATGTACCGAAGTATATATGATATTTCCGTGCACATATCCTGCTTCATCATATGATAAAAGATGAGTGGAATGGAGAAAAATTCTCTTCGGCACCGGGATTTCAACCCTTGAACCTAGGTTTCCAGCTCTACGTGCTGATGCTCTATCCACTAAGCCACACTACGTTGCCAAGCTACGCATCCTAAAAATAGGCTATGTAGGCTTTCACGGCCGGTGTCTATGTGATGAAGGTTTTCCGAGCTGAGATGCCATGGTATATTGGTGTTGTTCCTACCAGATGTTTCGTCTGCTACTGCGGCAGACATCAGGTACCGGTACACCAAGGAGAACACTTCGCCCAAGTATACTCACTGATGATGTCTGCCGCAGTAGCACACGAAACGCCTTGTAGGAATAACGTCTAGTAGGGCATCTCAGCCCGGAAAACTTGTCATCATGGCTATGACATTAATTATAAAAAATTATAAAGTGAATTTCTCCTTATATCATATACAATTTTTAACGGAATAAATTAAACAAACGGTATTGCGATTTCTGAACGTTTTAATAACTGGTTCTGACAGACTGGTTAATTTCTACTATGTTTTAATGGAGTATTCAATCGATTTGAATACGTTTACCGTACCGAATACGATTCCCGCGATACTGTGTTTTCATGCAAATTTCAATACATATTCAAAACGATTTGAATACGGAAGCTGAAGTTTCGAAAGTATTATGTTGGTTAGCATGTCATCAACATATTAGCATGTTGATCATCCTGTAGGATTTAGCTTTAAATAGTGCTGAATGTTCTTAATGAGGTGCATGAAAACTCAATATTCTGTTTGTTAACGAAGAATAAAATTGTAATAATGGCTATTAGTAAAATACAAAATATTATGTATTATAACACAACTTTTCAACGTGCAAAATTGCGTTCGCTCTTGGTAAACCAGATGAGATCGTTCACGCGCTTAGCCTATTAAGGATGTTTTAAATACGATACGTGTTTCATGCAATTCAATCCGTATTGAATACGACCCAATCCAACGTTTTGTAGGTGTATCAACTTTGAAACTCAGATCATTTTGAATTCCCGTTTTTAAGGCAGATTCAAATCGATTTGAATACTCAATGAAAGCGTAGTAGCCTAATTATCTCATTTATGAAGACAAATTTGGATTAAATTGTTAGCACAAAGACATGAACTTGGGTCATCATTGATTATAGGCATACAAAATTTAATGATAAAGAAATTGAAGGGATTCTGAGGTTCAGGTTTTCAAGTAAGTAAGCTGCATTGATTATTGCAGGTGAGAACAACAAGTCAGACAGCAGAGCAAGAGCGCTCTCTCAATGACAACTCAATGCAGATGCTTCGTGATGAACTGAGCAGTGTTAAACAGACTTTGGCTGACTGCCAACGGAGGGAGAATTCTGTAAGACCCGTTTCAGATATTTCATAAATTGTTATGAGATATCTAATTAAAATTATATTTTCAGTAATTTAGGTAAGCACCTGCAGTAGCTACTGGGGATTTGGGTTTTGAAGTCTTGCAACTTTAAAAACCAAAGACAGAGTGAACCGTAAGTAATGTCATTAATTTGAGGAGGTTTTTTTTTTTTTTTTTTTTTTTTTTTTTTTTTTTTTTTTTTTTTCAAACAGAGAAGTTTCATAGAAGTTCGCTCATTTTTGCTACCTTATCAAGATAAAAGTTTTATATTGTAACTTTTGATCCAACAATGATGAGACTTTTATTTCAATAACAACCACATACCAGTCAACAATGTGTATTCCACTCAACACTGCAAAACAGTAGTCGTTATCGCACTCCACAGAACAACATTGACAACACACGTGAATTATTGACGAGAACAACAATGTATTCCTAATCTCAACTAATGTTCACAAAGCACTATTTACAAAGCAAAACTGTCAGTTCTCAGTTCGTTCGCCTTGGCTAGTTCTTCTAGCTTCACGATACGTCGAACCCCAATCTCCAAGGCTGGCTTGCTTGCTCGCTCGCTGCTGATTTACAAACTGACTGACTCGCGGCTCTTTCGCCCCTTTTCATTCATTAAAGCACACGTTCTGGAATGTACTGCGTCCCGAAGTTTCTACAACAATCGGCTCGCGTGGCTTTGCTAAATTTCCAGATATTCCCCCTTGTTCCTTCTGCCCCGCGGCACGCCGCAACTTCTCTCGCACTAGATGCGAGCGCAACTTCCCCGACGCGACCAGGACTTCCAACATGGCGCCACATTGCTCCCCCCTTAGGGCTGTTCGTCTCGGACAGTCCCTTGGTAGGCCGCTAAACGGTCCAAAGTTTAGGTCCTCCAGCTGATCCCTCCTTATGGTGGTGTGATCCCATACTGGGCTTGGCTGGGCGGCGATTACTCGTACTGCGTGGGCACCATCTGCTCTTCCATTTGGCCCTCTAAGGAGAGCCCGCTGGCCATGGGTTGGCCTTCGGCGTCCGTCAGGAACACTTCATCCTGACCAAGACGGAGTATACGGCGCCGGACGTCCACCGTCGCATCGAGTAACCGCATGGCGTCGAGTCTCAGGACGACGTCTTCAGTGATGTTGGCGACGAATACCCACATCTCCAATCTCCTCTTCCCCAAGGTCAGATCCAGGAAGACCTTTCGCCTGAAGCAGTACGTAGCTCGTATCGGCGCAGCGGCGTCCTCCCAGGTAGGCCACGCACAAAGTCTGGCCTGGCGATAGTGAGCATCGCCCCGGTGTCCACCAGTACTCTGCATGGACGACCTTTTATCCGTCCTTAGCAATCAGCCCATCGTCACATGTTCTGATGACTGGCTTCAGAATTAACCGAGGGGACAGTGATGACGGCACCGACGTGCCCCTCCTCGCATCGGCCCCTCTCTCTCTTGCCTGTAGCCAGATCGGTGGCAGTCCCTCCATAAGAGCCTAGGTTCACCGCAGGACCAGCAGTGGGCACCCCTCCTCTCTTCACTCAGGTGACTTCTGTTGGCTCTCCTCGACGTCGGCCACTTCTCTCTCTTGCCTGTGGCTAGATCGGTCGCAGTCCCTCCTCAAGTGTCCCGGTCTGCTGCAGGACCAGCAGGTGGGCACCCCCTCGTCTCTGTCACTCAGGTGACTTCTGTTGGCTCCCCTCGACGTCGGCCACTTCTCTCTCTTCCCTGTGGCCAGATCGGTCGCAGTCCCTCCTCAAGTGCCCCGGTCTGCTGCAGAAGGTGGGCACTCGTCGTCGCCGCCGCTCCGGTGACTGTAGGATTGAAAGAATTTTAGTTTTGTCCTTTAGATGTGCAGAGCGTCGATCCTAACAAATGCAACATATTAAAATTCCTGTTCAGAACGAAAAGATACATTTGCTGAGATCAAATTTCAGCACTTTTAAAGAACAAAACTAAAATTCTTATCATTTATTATCATTATACATTGCTCTCTTAAATTGGCTGGGAACATTGGGAACAAATTCAGTAGCTTTCCTAAAATACGCCATGAAATGTTTCATATAAAATAATTTTTTTCTTGAAAACTAAGTAAGATCGAGCGAAATTGAACTAAGCTTCTTAGTTTGAAATATCTCAAAGAATTAATACATTACTTGCGATTCATTCTGTATATACTTATATTGAATACACATTTTAAAGTAGCTTAAACTTTTGTGAGGATCTTTAAAGTTTTAACATTAAAAGTTCCCAGTTGCATGATTGCCTGCATGATAACCATGTAATCATTACACAGTAGCATATTATACGGTAGTATATTGTTCTGACGTGTTTATGTTTTAAAGCCTCAATGTTAGATATCCAAGAACTGAATAAATGAACATAATGTTATTGTTGAAGTGAACCATGCATATGCAAATGATATACACATTATGTGCTTTCTTTATTGGTGCAGGTAGTGGTCTTTGTAAACTCCACAAGAGTTGCTTTCAGCTGAAGGTTTATCTATAGTAATGTCATGAGATGTCTGAGATTTATCTGGGAAATCTCAGACCTCGAGTGACATTTATTAGGACTATTTCGTGAATAAAATAAAAATGTAAATAATATAGTCCTAAAATTCGATCACAAAATGTTAAGAATTATATATTAACGAATACTTAACCTATTCAGACATTGTGAAGTTGAAATACTCGTAGATGAATATCGATTACTGCAATAAAGAAATTCGATGTTATTATTCAGTAATGCCAATTGCGAAAAGCGAAATATAGGTTTAACAATGTTAATTACATGTACTGCACTTTTATCTTATTATTATAACATAAATACATTTTCATTATCTGCTGAAATCATAATTTAATTTAACAGTAACAGTGGGGACAGCTATATACCCACCAATGCTTATGTATTCACAGCGAGACATGTTGCTACACAGTGAAGCCATCTGTGTATAGATAGGCCTAATTAAAACACGAATTTTATTACGCCATGCGGAAGGCAGTTTGATCAAAGACCTTATTATGCAAGGTCTTTGGGTTTGATAATATTATCACAGTATAAGAAGAATCAGTAGGGACAACTCTTGTCGACACCTTTGATGATGTTGGTACTAAATTCAAGCTCAGTAAGGTCTAGTTCTCAATGAATCCAACTATGTCGCTAGTATCAAACCACTATCAAAATATTAGTCAAATATTTATTTATTTATTTATTTATTTATTTATTTATTTATTTATTTATTTATTTATTTATTTATTTATTTTATTGGTCAGTAATACGAATAATCTTGTATGTATATTATCTATCATTAATATTATGTCGCTAGGAAGTCAAAATACTTATATCCATTGTTGACGTTTATGTTCGTACTACACCGCAACGGACGCCATGATGTATTATGTTGTACTTGGATCAATTTTACCAACATAAGCCTCAAACAGTGACTTGAACGTTAGCGTCAATTAGTGAATATTTTCATGATGATTGCATACGGAAGTAATTATTATTATGGTTATATTGCCATTACTTTGCCTCATGTCTTTAAAATTATTAAAAGATGAGTAATTAATGTTTTCAGTTAACATTATATTATGCCAGCCCTGTCGTAGATGGAGATCCATCTGGTGGAGGTACCAGGTAATACACCCGGTTTCGTGACATGCGCACTCAGAATTTGTTCCCACGAAATGGCTTAGGTGTCTTTACTCTATGTTCTCTATACTGTGATATTATGCTATGATGTTACTGGTTGAGTGGAAGAGAAGGCCGAACGGCCTTAACTGTCCCAGTGAAAATAAACCATCATTATTATTATTATTGTTATTATTATTATTATTATTATTATTATTATTATTATTATTATTATTATTATTATTATTATTATATAAATTTGAACAGCTGACTTTCTATTAATTATTGTTTAATTTCATTCACAAACTACAAATTTTATAGGCTACATTATTATAGGTTAAGTTACTCGTACCTGTGGGAGCAGGACCAATCTCAGCTGTGCCTTATTTCGATCGTTACTTACAATCAGTACTACACGAAAGCATTTTTATAGCTCGACAAACGCATTCTCGCTGTAGTGTGTAACGGAACTAAAGCTGCATCTATACAGTTCAATATTCCAAACGCGTATCCATGCAATCTGGGAAGAGTATTGAAAGAATCAAGTATAAAAGGTTCGTTCGATTAAGATGCATGAAGATTTTGTATCTGCATGGTGCGCCGTTTTGAACGTCGTCTTGACTGCGTAAATATATTAATTAATATTAAATATCAATCTTACATTCATTGCTTTAAAGTTGAAAGAAAAGTTTAACCGTGTAGTTGCATCTTAATGTATTCATCATCATCTATTTACGGGGAAACAGTTGGCGACAACGACTAAACAAACGAAAAACCATGCGATAAATTGATAGCGATAAATCTAGCTGCAACAATTATCGCAAAGTGTGACTATGATTGGTTGGAATTCAAAATTTCATTACAATTCATTGGTCGAAAATGGAATCACGTCATATAAGCGAAATAGTCATTTAGATATTTGTAATGGTATTCCATTGTAAACAACGTTTGATTATCTACGAGTATTCAAGTTATCGGTACCTATTACATATTTTTTGATTCTAGGTCCGAATACACTAAACTCTATTCCATCTGTGTTTATAAGAAAAGAAAAATATTAGGATTGTGCTTCGGCCGTGTTGGGTCATCTGTACTCGCCGAATATTATAATTTTCTTTTGTCCAATAGCAGGACTCTTAACTTGTCGTTAATCGCCCAGACTATATATGAGGGGACTCATATAATTATGTCGCTAGTGCCAGGAAGCATAGACGACTTGATTCGTAAGAGACCATTCAGAGCCCACCATAGGCGGTGGGTCTGTATTACAATATTGTAATGAGTAATGATGGAATATTCTTGGGATGTCGCAAGGAAACGGGTGCATCCAAAAAAAAAAAAAAAAAAAACCGCTGTGTTGCCTTGAACCCGGGCTAGCCCAACACATGTTATAAATTCAGGTTAGAGCGGGATTTGAACCTGGCTTCCTGGACATTTCATTCGCATTGAACTGGTATTTTTGTACATAACATTATAAGGTCTCCTGTATTATTGTATAGCGCTGTCATCTATAACCGAGCAAAGCAATTTATTACAACATAGCAGTAGCATGATCACAGTAAATGTGGAATCTGGCCTCAATGATCTACCAGATCAACTTCCTTCAAATTTTCACTCACAAACAACTGAAAATTAATTTTATCCCAAACTTTATGTATTATGTTAGTAACAGTCACAGAATTCGTTACGCGCATTTTTATTTTCTTCCGCTTTTAACAGTAATAGGTATTAATTAATTTTGCCTTAAAATTTTTGCATTAAGTTAGCAATAGTCACAGAATTAAAAACGCACATTTTTATTTTATTTCGCATTTAATAGCAATGACAAATAATTTTGCCTCATACTTTATGCATTAAATTAGCTATAGTCACAGTAACAGTAATGTACATTTTTATTTTATTTCGCGTTTTATAGCAATAACAATTAATTTTTTCCCTCAAACTTTATGCATTAATTTAGATACCTATATAATCACAAAATTAGTAACACGTATGTACTTGCATTTTCTTTCGCTTTTGATAGTAATACTAAATACATTAAATTAACTATAGTAACAGATCTAGTAAAGCAAATTATTATTTTCTTTCGCTTTTAATAGTGATACCAATTAATTTTGCATCAAACTGTATGTATTAAGTTAGCTGTAGTCACAAAATACATTTCTCTTTTCTCTCGCTTCTAATAGTAAAACCAGTTCATTTTGCCTTAAATTTTATGCGTTAAGTTAGCTGTGGTCACAGACTTAGTAACACAAATTTTTATTTTCTTTCGTTTTCAATAGTGATCCTAATTAATTTTGCATCAACCTGCATGCATTATGTTAGGTATAGTCACAGAATTAGTAACGCACATGTTTATTTTCTTTCGCGTTTGTTTATTCAACTCTCCAAAGACAGGTAGGAACCTCATAAGGGACGCAAATGAGGTATCACTAATGAGGAAACTAAGCCAGAATATAATGAGGTAGGGCTTTTAATAGTAGACCTAATACTAATTAATATGGCCTTAATTTTATGTATTAAGTTAGCTATGGTAACACGATTAGTAACGCACACTTTAATTTTTTTTCAGTTACTGAGTTTCCGTACATCAGTGGGCAAACTTCTAGGAGTGGATGGAGGTCTGCCAGATTATGAGTTGATATCTAGACTACAGAAATTGGTGCATGCTCATCGAGACTTCACTCTGGTGTCACGACGTTATGATGATCCACTTCTCCTACGAAATAGCCCTCCAGTTGGTGGTACTAGAACTCCCATGATGTTGGGTCCAAGTCCTGGAGGTACTCGAACGCCCAGATATGACGATTCAGGATTTGTTGACCCACCTGATCTCAGCACTTTGGATGACAGTGACGAAGTAAATGGCATTTACAATAAACGACCCATCCGGACGTCCACGTGATAGCAGTTCTTGGAAACTATATTGAACGATGTTTTTAAGTCAGAGTGTTTATTTATTTCAGTGCGCTTTTACTCTTCATTCAGTTATGTATATTGAGATGGCGTTTATTTACTGTATTTTTTTGTAATAAATATTCATTACCGGTATTTAAAAAGTCACAAATCGAAATTTTCACAAATCTGTCCTATAGTGACTGATTTTTCTAGTCGAAACATAAATAATATATAAAATATTCTCAGACGATTGAAAATGGAATATTTAAGTATAATTACATAACAAAAATGAATTATAACCGCAATCGAAATGTTATTGCACATGGCATAGTGGTGGAGAAAAGTTGAAAGTTGCAATGTGTTGAACAGTCTGGAAGTTAAAAGCTTCAGACATACAAACACTTTTAGGCCCGTAACAGACTACAACGAGAACTATGAACTATGTAATATGTGTGGAGACAGCTAGCAATCCATATCCCTTCACACCACTGCGAGAAATATGTTGCTACACAGTGGAGCCATCTCTGTGTAGATAATTAAAACACGAATTTTATTACGTCATACGGAAATGAGTTCATCAAAGATATTATAGGTATTTGGATGTGATATGCGCTGACAGAAATAAAGTTACATAAATTTGAACATCTGACTTTCTATTAATTCTTCAAATTAATTCACGTAATATAAATGTTATAGGCTACAATTATTATGTTAGGTTACCTGTGGGAGCGGGAAATACAGATGGTGTTTTCAAAAAATCACTAGCCGACCAATATCAGTTATGGCTTATTTTGAGCGTTACTCCGTGCTAAAGGAGAGCATTTTCCATAGCTCGACAAACGCATTACATACTAGTATTTATTCGCTGTAGTGTGTTACGGGCCTTATTCTATGTAGACTGACGTTCAAAGATATCTGACCTCACTAATCGATAGTTTTCGATAACTTGTTCGTGTAAGTGTCTACGTCTATGAAGAGATGTCGAAGATAACAGTCAGTGTCGCCAATAGTACATAAAATATAACCGCATTATAAAATTCAAAAGTTCATCCCCCTCTAATGATTGTGTAAAAACATTAGATTTAGCGGGAAACCGCTGATAATGCCAATTATGAGAATAATTTATACTTAATCTACATAGACATTCTCTCAAATACTTTTTCACCCGTTTCAATAATAGAATCACCTATTGAGAAATAGAGGAACTATTTGAAGATTTATCAATTTCTTATATCTTTGGTTCTGACTTATCCCGTGGGTAGAAAGTTCGCTTACACGATCATAAAATTGTAGGTCAGATACCTTTGAACGTCAGTGTACAAAAATAGCATATTCAGGTTTGAGTATGTCTGAATATGACGTAACGTAAATTATTTCACTTACAGTATTTAAATTATTGTCTTATATTTAACATTATAAATTCTTGTCTAATGTTTTATCATTAGTTGAGTAACTGTGCCTTTTTTAACGAACGTACAAGTGTATAGTACTCTACATAAAAATTATTGGATTAAGTCGCAGAATTAAACAAAATTAAAACATGACATGATTCTATCGGGTTAATAGGTATGTTTAATTAAATTAGAAGTTGACTCTAGAGTTAATAATTGGTTTCAATAGAACCACAGATAGATACGAGTACATTGTTACTTTCGTATATTTATAGTGGAGTATGATGATAAAAAATAAAAACATTAATAGTGTCATTAAAATAAAAGAATAGTAGCTATTCCTAATTAATTAATCAATAATTTCATTCGGTTTTGTACAATATTTTATTTTTTGTTGTTATTCAGTAAATAATGTAACAGCATTATTTCACAACTACATATACACCGTGTCCTGCTTAGAGGGATCGAGAAATAAGTGATAATTTCAAGTCTAAATAATGGTTTATTGAAATATCTTTTTACATAACTAGATGTAAAAACTCTCAGAGTTTCGGACAGTGATCAATGCAACTCGCTTTGTGCGCCTAAACTTCTGCAACATGTCCAGAAACACATTTCCTGTGACTGTAACTTCTACGAAGAAGAAGAATTTATCAAATGATGGGTTCTTCTGCTAACCATAGGACGCATTGAACTTCCTGTTGTGATGTTCACATGTTTACCATAGCGTGTTCTCCTGCAAAATGGCGCCAAGCTTGTTTTAGTGCCCTAGCAAAAACAAACGAAAGTTGCGCATAAACAAACGAAAATTAGGGATGCCGTCGTTTTTAAACTTCGTTGCATAAATGTGGACAGTTTCTGTATCTTGTCAGATGTAAATCGCAACGATATATTTGTCTGATTTTAAGTGGTGAGCATTTATTTCTCGATCCCTCTAAGAGGGACATGGTATATTTAAATGCTGTCTTTTGTAATATTAATTTTGTTTGACAAGTTCACAATCATTGTTATGAATTCACAAAGCCTTTCACATTGTAAACTACATTTAGTTCAAAATGCGTTAATATTGGAAGTTATGTTAAATCTGTATTTCGTGTAACTATGGCCAACATATATCCGCATTCCACTGCCTAATCTTAATCCTGAATGAGGTTGCAATTACAGGAGGCTGGTTGATAACCTCTCTGCGAGGAAGTTATATTACATACATACATACATACATACATACATACATACATACATACATACATACATACATACATACATACATACATACATACATACATGTTATGTTTATTTAACGACGCTCACAACTGCAGAGGTTATATCAGCGTCGCCGGATGTGCCGGAATTTTGTCCCGCAGGAATTCCTTTACATGCCAGTAAATCTACTGACATGAGCCTGTCGCATTTAAGCACACTTAAATGCCATCGACCTGGTCCGGGATAGAACCCGCAACCTTGGGCATAGAAGGCCAGCGCTATACCAACTCGCCAACCAGGTCGACTAACATACATACATACATACATACATACATACATACATACATACATACATACATACATACATACAGCTTGATTCAGGGATTTTGGCCCCTGCAAAAGTACGTAGATAATCTAAGAGCGAGTTACTTATCACTACTGGCGGGCTGGGTTACACAGGTCAGGCAGCATAGTCATAACACTTAACATTTCTTCTTAAAGGAGTAGGGTTTAAGAAGGGCGCGTCAGCTACTATGGCTATTTGCGCCCTTATCTAAAATTCTTAATATAACAAATACATAAATAAGATAACAATCAGAGTGCTAAAAGAACTAAACAGCGTTGTCACCATAAAACGAGGCACACATATTTCTTATCATGTCGCGGTACACTTCGTCTTAAAAACACAATATTCTTCCACACGTCCCGTTACTAACCACTACGTCTGTTGACTAAACAATGTCATGATGACATATTTTCTTGACATAAGAGTCTCTCAGCTTCGAGCATAGATATTATTTTCATTCTTCCTCTTCCCTCTTCTCCTCCTACGCACATTCGTGATTAAATTTCTTTCTTATGATGCAACACACAGCTCACTCACTAGCCAAACAACCAATGATAGGGGCCATTTAGGATTGGGGCCATTAACACTGAATCGAGCTGTGCATGCATTCATACATACATACATACATACATACATACATACATACATACATACATACATACATACATACATACATACAAAAGTGTACTGTCCACGTACAGGTCTTTCATTGAAAATCCAGCATTCTCCAATCTTTCCTTATATATAAGTTATTTTTATTCCTCGAAGAAATTACTGATATAAACGAACTTATTAGTAATGAATGGTGTCGGAACATATTAAAATGACCAAACTTGTGATGCTAATGATTGCAATGATCATGTTAGTAGGTACTGTCATAATATAATAGTGCAATTTAAATTATACAGCAAAAGCCAGATATTAAACTGGAAAGTAGTGAGTTAAAAGTACGAGTGTAATGAAAAAAGTTATATATCTTGATTACACAACTTTTAACACTGTATCACTTCGGAATATGTATGATAAGAACTTTCTTGTGTGAAATTTTAACGTACCTTGTTAACATCGCTAAGATCGCGAAGATGACCGAAAATAGGTCGAAACATGTTAACAAGGTACGTTAAAATTTAACACAAGAAAGTTCTTATCATACATATTCCGAAAAAAAGTTAAATGGCTTAATGTTGATGTTGAGTGATTAAACAGTTTTGCTTCATCTATTTTTTATGGGGCGGAAACCAATACTGTAGCAATTCAGCAAAGATTAACCGTGAGACAAATATTTCTAAAACACAATAATCCCTTCTTATCCGCGGAATCTGTATCCGTGGTTTCAGTTATTAGCGGTTAACCTCGGCTTCATTTTGTTACGTATTAGCGCCTGCCATCTTATTCTGAAGAGTTTTATAGAGAATATAGAATTTAATTACACTCTGTATTAAGTGACCGTAATAAAATCAATCACCAGCACTGTGCTTAGTGGAAATACTTCCACTATTTACTTTTCATTATCCAGACACGTACTGCAATAACAAAGTAGGCCTAGTAATGTTTTTAACTGTAAAATGCAGAAGTTGGACACTTGGAAAGAATCGCCAAATCTGATTCATTAAAAGTTACTTTCAAACGAGAGAGACGATGTGCACTAATATTTAGGCTACAAGTGTAATAATGGGCAATGCATTTATTATTAATTATATTATTATTATTATTATTATTATTATTATTATTATTATTATTATTATTATTATTATTATTATTATTATTATTATTATTATAGTATTACTTGCTTCTCATAATGTCTTATTTATATTTGTTCAATAAACTTTATTACAGGTATGTATGTTAACGAAAAGAAACTTATTTACCTATAGGGGATTCGCTATTGTCTGCGGTTTCACATATCCACAGTAGGTTTTGGAAAGTATCTCCCGTTGATACGGGGGATTACTGGAACATGTGTAGATTACTTTATACTATTATCTTCATTTTTCTTTATTTAGGACAGCATTGCAGGGATAATTTATTGTAACATGCTCGACCAGTAGGTCTACCTACTCAACCAGGTAGAGGTATTGCAGCCGGAAATAATTTTGCAACAAGACGGAGTGTCCCACAGTGGTCTAATGATGTTTGGGGATATTCTCAATATATACATGTATTTCCTAGGGAGATGGATAGGCCGCGTTGGACCAATCATCTGGACTCCGCGCTCTTCTGATGTCACCCTCTTGAATTTTTTACTTTGGGTACGTCAAGGATTGTGTAATATACCAAATCCTTGTTCAAAATCTTGTTACCCTTCGCAGAAGGCTAATGAAGCTATGGAAATTGTTGATATTGTTATGTAACCATAATTTAAAACACTTTACAAACTTTTTCTATTGGTCTTGTTGTTTTCATTTGATTAAATTGTGCGAGTTGTAGAACATTCTGAAAAAAAAAAAAATATATATATATATATATATATATATATATATATATATATATATAATGGTAACGGACTTTGGGCACACGGTATATAATAGCCATGATATGGGTGTTTTTACATAAAGAATATTCATTTAATATTTTAATTATTTAGAACGATATTTTAAACTGTTTGCTTAAAGCTAAATACGATTCAAGAATATGAAATAACACGTTGCACGATGTATAAAATAGTATAACAATTATTATTCTTAAGTGTCGATTGATTCTCACTCTGGCCATTTTTTTTTCGTTCACAGTTTTAAAACTGACTCATGGAGACTGAATTTTAAGGGAAAGAAATGTCGTTAACGGAAGTGCTTTCCGACTTACAAGTATTAAAAAATTCTCCATGCTAGGTGATTGGCCTTACGATGGGTTCTAAAGTGACGGGATTGCCAATTTCTGGCCACTGGACTATCCTAGCTATTGGCTTCACAGCAGCAGAAATGAAATTTTTAAGGAAAATAGCTAATTGCACATGACAGGATCACAAAAATGTAATGTAGACGTTGACCATTTTTGATAAAAGTTAATAAAGCAAAACATGTACGTACAAAAACAAGCTGAGAGTTCCACAATTAATTCCTAAATAGAGATCATAAGGCAGAAGAAATTAAGGACGCTTCCGGAAAGGCTTATGGATCACTGAGTAGTAACCGACCATATGGCCCATTTCTTTGATAATTCGATGGTGATGGAAAAAGTCGTGGATTCCTATAATTATTTATTATAATCAATTTCGGACAAATTTATCATATTTCACGTAAAAACTCTTCTCTCCTACCATTCTGTTGCAATAAAGAGAAAGTTCCTACAATGCGTTTGGAAAGTCGCTGTGCACTTATTACGGATGTAGATGAGGTTGTATTGTATTGTATTGTATTGTATTTATTAATATTCCATAGTATTCATACTTGCTTACAGCTAGAATATGCAACAAGTCAAAAAACTTAATACTATTGTAACTTTTTATACAAATCAATAATGTAATTTTATTGTTTCAACAATAGTCACTTCCAATAATTTAGTTTAAACTCTTCCGTCAACAATGGGATTTCCACTCCACACAGTATTCGTTATTGCACTCCACAGACGACAATGACAATTTACTTGGATTATTGACACCAACAATGAACTGTTGATCTTAACTAATGTTCATAAAGCACTATTTACAAAACAGAACTGTCACTTCTCAGTTCACAGTTCGTTTGCCTTGGCTAGTTCTTCTACCTCCGTCACTCGAGTTCACAGTATCTCGAACCCCAGACCTTCGGAGACAGTCCACTGAACTTCGAACTTAGGTCCCCCAACTGCTGTCCACTGCACTCAAACTCAGGACTTCGGACGCTCACTCAGCTGCGGACACACTCAAGTCGAACTCCGGTCTCGAAGTTGGCTTGACTGCTACACAAGACTGGCTGGCTTGCTGTCCAACGATTACAACAACAACTGCTCAAGTTCACTCGCGTGTTGTATTTATAACTAAATCATAGTTTCTGAAGAGTACGATTTTGCGAGAAATCGACAGATGCGTAGAAGATGATGCCTATCCAGACCTCTCTGGATTTCTCCCCTCAGTCACCAGCTGCTTACTTCCCCCTCTCTCCCGCGTCCCAGCATGCCGCCGTTTCTCCTCTCCTCTCCACGCCGCGCGCCGCCCCCAGTGCTCCGTGGAGCCCGTGTCGACTCCCGTGCGACTCTTGCGGGACGCGTGTTCTAGTCTCGATGTGGCTGTCACACTATTATAAAATCTTAATTTATAGTCACAGTCTAGATGAAATATATACAGACGAGATTTACAATATAGTCTACTAGTACAACACATTAGTTTTAGTATCAATTTCATGAACTGTTATTGAATGTCATGAATTCACCTACAGAATAGAAGGCGTGAGAAATTAGGTACTTCTTTAATTTGGCCCTAAATAATTTTATGTTTTGAGTTTCATTTTTATATCGATTATTATTATTATTATTGTTATTATTATTATTCTTATTATTATTATTCTTCTTCTTCTTATTATTATTATTATTATTGTTATCCAAATATTGAAACCCTATTTTACCTTTGGTATATTAGGGTTGTAGTTTGTTACATGTGAAATACATTATGTAGTGATAATACACAATTTTAAAGAATTAATAGTAGGTCTGAGTCATAGTTACAATATAAATACACTAATTAAGAGACAGTAAACAATACTAAATACGTTATGCAATAATTACTTTCAGTTAAAACAAAATGAAATAAAGTAGAAATTATAATCGAAGAAATTGCAAGATTATTACATTAATTTGTGAATTTATACATAATTTTAAGCAATAGTAATGAGATACTGCACAGAATTGGCTTACAAATAAAACACCTATTATATACTTGGTTTGCGACAGTAAAAAAAAATACAAACAAAATTACTTATATTTACAAACAACATACCTGTCATCAAATACTGAACAATAGTAAAATCTATAATACAAACATAGTTATTGTTGTTATTACTATTATTATGTCCCAAAGAGAGACACCTTGTTTTAGATAGTGCATTAGGATTTTATATCATCATTAATTTACATACAATTAATAGCTACAGTCTTGCGTGGATGTGGTGCATAAACTCTGTGAATTTATATCGATAGGGAGGCTATTAAAAATTTTTACTGCCATATAACGCACTCCTTCTTGATAGCACGATAGACTTGCCGGTGGAGTATGAAAGCCATTTTTGACGTGTATTTATGCTGTGAACTCTTGCATTAGTTACAAAGTTTTCACGATAACATACGAGGAAGATTATTAATGAAAAGATATACTGACAAGCCATGGGCATTATTTGTAGTTTTTTTTAAATAGTCCTACACGATTCCCTAGATTTGGCACCTACTATTATTCTAATTACTCTTTTTTGTAATAGAAACATA